>NC_089594.1:85533159-85833159 GCF_019320115.1 Miscanthus floridulus | reverse complement strand
CATGAACTTTGAAGCGTAAAGCAAATATAAACATACATGCAGCTGCCTCCCAAGACATTTTATGAGCACAAACACATCCATATATATTTCTAATCAGCAAGAGGAAACTAAGCCTGGACCATATTTAGGAGCAGAACAAAAGAATAGCTATGTACTTCTCCAAAAGGACTATATGTTCCTTTTTAATGCAAAGAGAGATAAAAGGTTTCACATAGTACCTGTGTATTCTTTTTGGACAATGCAGATCTTTTCCTAGCCGCAGTTTCCTTCAGTTGCTTTGCTGTAGTATAAACAGCACCCGAATTCGCTGCCAAATTACTTCTAGTCATGCGCCCTCTAGTGAGACATTCTTCAGCTGCGGAAGAAGGGGGTTGTTGTTCTGGCTGGCTGGTTTCTTGGGTAACCTGAAAATAAATGGTTGGTGGTAAAAATTACACCCCTTGACAAGAATATGACATGCATGTTACAATTAAACATTCTTCAATTATCATCAAACTACCTGCTGACTATGCATCATGTGTTCTCCCATTGTAGTTGTTACATTTTGTGTCCCCTCAATTGTTGCAGCAGCAGCAACATTTTCAGTTGGCTCCACAATTGTGCTAGCCTGCATTTCGAATTGGGTTCAAGATCATGATTTTCAGTTCAATAAACTATGAGAACATAGATGTTGTTAATATTACCTTTTGTACTGAAGCTTGTTGTTGGGCTGCTTGCAACATTAACATAGCTTGCCTAAGTGCTTCTCTATCAGCCTCCCTTTCCTTGTTCATCTGTTCAAGCTGATGCCTATGTTCTTGCCTCTCGGCTTCCCTTTCAACTTCTTGAGCTTCTAGTCTATCTTGCAGCCGTCCAAACGATTCAATGAGGGCTTCCTCCTGTTGCAGTTTGCGCTGGTAGTCCTCCGATAGTAGCTCCTTTCTAGTTGGGTACCTTGCAAGGTAACCATTAGCATGCATCTTGTTTGATTTGATTTTTCTCGTTTCCTTGTAGGTTGATTGGAAAATCTGGTTCTGCTCCAAGTCTGAGACGACATTTGCGTCAGGCCTTGACTCCAGCTCCATAATCTTCCTGGTTGCATTGTCCTAACAAAGCAAAGACATTTAGTTAATTAAAACTTTAATTCTAAGCGAGGACAGTTGCATCACTTAATAAGGGTTGTAAAAACTGTTTAATACTCACATAGACTTCCCTAGATTCCTCGCTTGTCCATTGTCCATTTTGTTGGTGGGTCATCATAAAAAGCTCCATATCATTTGGCTCTTCACCAGTTAGTTGGTCCCTCTAATTAGGCAAGAATGTAAAAAAATTAGCCATATTTCATAATCTAGTGAAATGTAGAAGCTTTTATAAACTGTAAAGATCAGGAAGATATCCACCACGAATTTAAAAATAGAAGATAACAGAAATATTTATTGCTATTGAAAAAGAACAGGAATCCAAGTTCTTCTTTTTGTTGGCACACATTAGTTTTAGTACTTTTCAGCTTTCTGTATACAAGGATGCAAAATATATTTTTTTGTAGTGGGCAGTGGGCTAAATATCTCTATCAAATACAAAGACTATATAGGTTATAACAATATCATGTCATTGTCATTCGGGGGCACAAGCACAAACCATAAAAAAATGCCTGAAGGAAAACCTTGTGACAGAATTTTTTACCTTCTCATAGCTCAATTGAGAAAAACCCTTTGATCCTGTAACATGGTGTATCTGTCGATTGTGCCGATTCTGAGAATTCTTATTGCTAATCCTCTGCACAGAACCATCAATGATTTGATTTTTATAAAATCAGCAGTGCGCAAAACATAAACCTTGACGTCAGAAGTGGAATTGGCAAGTTTTTTTAAAAATTGGGAACAAACCTGGAATTCTTCGGTGCCAAAATACGACACCAGATAGTGCCACTCAACAATGTCTAATTCTTCTGGCCTATGTCTCATTCTCTCTTCATAGGTGGTGTACGCCTTGTAGGTAGCACTAAATGTAGATCGCCATCCTTTGTAACGGTCATTAGCCACCGTCCATATCTTGATTCTATTCGCCTCGTTATCCTCAAGGTCCCACTTAGCCTGCTCAAGGTAAAGCCTAAATAAATTACTTCTTAAACAATAATTTGGTATTGAAATTTTGACATCCACATGGATAACAGAAGCTTACCAGCACATCGTTTGCTATTGCAATTTTGACATCCACATGGATATCTCTCCATGTTCTTACTCCGATGAGAGGTGCTCTTTTCCTCGTGAACAGTGTTATTTCATCAACAAATATTCGTTTGTTTGAACCTACAGGTCCTCCAAGCCTAGAGAACTGGATGCTAAGCTTCTGAGACGCCTCCCTGGTTCTCTTGTTTGTTGCTGTCCATCCTTTCAAGTTACCTCTTGGCTTCTTCAGTGCACTTTGTTCAAATGAGTTGGTGCCAGCAGATCTTGACAAACTAGACAGTTCAATTAAAGAGACTCTTTGTCAGCTTGAGATGGTTTTCCCGCCTGCATTTTTTGACATAATGATTCATTTACCGGTCCATCTAGTTGAAGAGGCTAAACTAGGAGGGCCCGTGTGTTATAGATGGATGTATCCAGTAGAGAGGTATCTACGTACTGCTAAAGGATATGTCAGGAACAAGGCACAACCAGAAGGATCAATAGCCGAGGCATACATAGCTGAGGAGTGTCTTACATTTTGCTCTCGATTCTTCGACGTCGACACCAAGCTGAGTCGAGCTGATCGTCATGAAAATACAGTTGTGAATGAGCCTCCAAGTGGTCTAAGCATATTTAGTGAAATTGATTACAAGAGGAGAGGAAATAAGCTTAAGAATTTGGAGAAAGTTGAACTTCAAAAGATGAGGCACTACATAATTACTAATTGTGATGAAGCCAGGAAATGGGTAGAGTAAGTCGCAATTTTTACCACTAAATTTATCTTTTATCTGCTTGTTTGTGGCATCAACTAATAATTTGGTGCACTCTGATGTAGGGAGCATAAGACACAACTAACAAGGGATAGTTCAATTAACATTAAAAAACGACACAAGGAGCATTTTGTAAGATGGTTTGAAATCGAGGTATGTAGTATTATTTTATATTTTTAAATTCAACTTTATGGTCAGACCGACGTAGTAATTAACCGGTAGATGTCTAACTTGATTTTTAAATTGCAGATAGCAAAACTATATGAGAAAGGGGAAGCAAGTAAACTGATGCATGCCCTTTCTCAAGGACCTGACCCTCGAGCTCGTGTGTTGAATAGAGTGCACATCAATAATTGGCTATTTCGGACAGCTGCCATAGAGAAAAGTCTCGTGACACAAAATTCTGGTGTCCTTGTGAAGGGTGACGATAGTACAGGCAACATGACCTGGTATGGAGTCATTAGAAATATAATCTCACTGGAATTCCCACAAGAAAAAGAAGTTATATTATTTCAGTGTGATTGGTATGATGTGCCAGCTACCAGTACCAGCAGAAGCAGAGGGTACACTAGGGACAAATTTGGTATTATCGACATTGCTACTTCCATGTTCAGATATTCAGATGAACCTTACATTCTTGCTTCAAACGCTGAACCGGTGTTTTATGTCCCTATCGTGAACAAGCCGAGATGGTCTACTGTTGTTTTGGTGAGACCAAGAAATTTGTTTTCCATGCCAGACACAGGAAATGACGCCGATGCACTTGATGTGGGAATCCAAGAAATGAATGAATCAGGCCAAGGTCAGGAATTCTTAAACTGGTCAAGACAAGATAGGGCAGGCACAACTGGTTCTGCCGCCATTATTAATCAAGTGCGTAGCGAAGCAATTCCCGAACCTGTTGATGACTATATTGGTGATGATGATTCTGACGACGATGACACCTACATTGATGATGGGGTTATTGCACTAGTCATGGAAGAAAATATAGAAGATGATTTCTTTGCTTGAAGACAATTTTTTTGTTGCACTGTTTGGTGGGAAGGGTCAATTGTCCTTCATATGCATATGTCGCACTTTATTATTTTTTTCTTTTGAACTGATGACATGGTTAAGTTTGAACCGTTGCATGGAACCTTAATGTTCGTTATGCTAATGAATACCTCTTGAGATAAATGTTTTAAGTATTTGAAATAAAGAGGTAAGTGGAAAGTTTTGAAATAAAAATCACGATTGCCCAAGAGTAATCACCGGTCGGCAAATGTTTGGACAAGGAAAGGTTCATTAGCGTGGTCACCATGTGACCGATGGTGCACGGTCAGGCATTTACTATCGCTAACAAAGTGACCAACCACCCCGGTACAACTTCAAGTACTAATTAACATCCACGCATACTTAACATCAAGTACTTAACAGCAACTACTACTTAACAGAAAGTTTCAGAAACCAGGCATAAGGACGGAGATGCCAAGATGGGGCCAGGGTTGGGGCGTTTTATAACTCATAAGGTCTTCAATCATATCAAATAAATTAAAACCTGAGTTACAACGAACACACCTACATAGCGCAGTGGTGTAGAAGGTTTTATCTGAACCAGAGCTCCATGGTTCGAATCCTGTGGGGAGCACTTTTTAATTTTAATATATGCGTCCCCAATTCTTTTCTTTCCATACTTTTTTTTAAGTTTTAAATTTGTTGCAATTATCAAAGTATATTGCAACCAAAAATAAGCATTGCACTTGAACACAATTTTCGCTTCGACCCCATAGATTTCGTTGCAATAAAATTTAGCACTTGCAACAATATCAAAGTATATTGCAACTGCCAAAAAAGGTTGCAATTGACCCCCACTTTTGCTTCGCCTCCAAGAGTTCTCGTTGCATTAAGTATCTAGCATTTGCAACGCTTGTCAAATTTTATGCAACACAAAAAAACCGTAGCAATAGTCAAAACCAAATGCAACTAACGTAAATGTAGTTGCAGTACTACCACACAATTGCAACCAAAATCAAGTCTACTGCAACCATTTTTCACCATTGCAATATCGTCCACCAAATGCAACAGAGCTTTGCAACATCTTGAAAACCGTTGTATTAAAGGCATGTATCGCTACCATTTTTTAGAATGGTTGTAATACAACAATCTCTGGCAACCAAATTTTCTACGTTGCAATTCTTCGGCGTTGCAGTAGACCGAAAATCTTGTAGTGAAATCCATATGCAATAACCCAAATGCTTTACTAGTGCTCATCATGCTTTTCTTAGGATGGGTGTTCCCAACTTGTTTGCCAGCTTGACAAGAGCTACAAAGCTTATCCTTTTCAAACACAACATTTTTCAAGCCTTTAACTATGTCATGCTTAACCAATCTATTCAATTGTTTCATTCCAATATGACCAAGCCTTCTATGCCATAACCAACCCATGCTAGACTTAGTGAACAAGCATGTACATAATCTAGCTTCAGTAGCATTGAAATCAACCAAGTATAGATTCTTATATCTAAAGCCTTTGAAGATCAAGTTAGAGCCATCTACACTTATGATCTCTACATCATCTACCCCAAATATGCATTTGAATCCAAGATCACACAATTGTGCCACGGATAGCAAATTGAAGTTCAAGCTCTCTACTAGCAACACATTTGATATGCTCATGTCATTGGATATTGCAATCTTACCAAGCCCTTTGACCTTGCCTTTGCCATTGTCACCAAATGTGATACTATCATAACCATCATTGCCATTGGTGTTGATTGAGTTGAGCATTCTTACATCACCGGTCATGTGTTGAGTGCACCCACTATCAAGAACCCAATGCCTTCCTCCGACTTTGTAATTGCCCTACAGAAGAAGATCAATTCTTTTTAGGTACCCAAACTTACTTGGGTCCTGGAAGGTTAGTCACTAAGCTCTTTGGTACCCAAATGTCTTTCTTCTTTGAGCCTATCCATGGTTTACCAATGAACTTAGCCTTTACACCATTTGTACCCTTAGTAAGCATATAGCATGAATCAAGCTTAAAGGAGGATACATTAGCATTTTTGCTCTTGTTGGTGCATTCATGCTCTTTATGACCAACTTGCTTGCAACTAGTGCAAAACCGATCATTGTTCTTCACAAAACTAGTCTTGTGAGGAGCAAAGGTTGCCTTGCCTTTCTTGGGGGTATAGCCCAATCCCTCTTTGTAGAGAGAAGCTCTTTGGCTACCCAAGCACATAAGCAAGCGGTCCTCACCACCATAAGCCTTAGCTAAGGTGTGAGTGAGCTTAGTGACCTCCTTCTTGAGGTTCTCATTCTCAACCACTAGTGAGGCATCACAAGTGAGACCATCACTACTAGATGAGGTAGAAGTGGAAGTGCTACAATAAAGGTTAGTAGGAGCAATAATGATAGGCATAGATAATGATTCATCAATTATATCACAAGTTAAACCTATATTGCAAGTTTCAACATGCTTCTTTTTATTTTGCTCATCAAGCAAAGAGGAATGAGCCTTTTCAAGCTTTTTGTGAGCTTTGCCAAGCTTCTCATTGGCTTCCTCTAGCCTCTCATGAGATGCATTGAGCTCATCAAAGGCTTGCTTAAGGTCTTTTAGTTCCTTACGCAAGCTTTTGCATTCCCTTCTCTTGATGTCAAAGTGTTATCTAGCATCTTCTAGCATGTCACATAATTCATCTTTAGTGGGTTCATCATTATCACTATCACTATCATTTTCATCATCATGTTCTTCATCACTTTCATCATCACAAGATTGTACCTTAGTGGCCTTAGCCATGAAGCATGATGAAGATTTGAAGAGAGAAGGCTTCTCATTGATTGCAATGCTTGCAAATGCCTTCTTCTTGATGGTCTTGTCATCATCACTATCATCATCATCACTTGAGGAAGCATCACTATCCCAAGTGACTACATATGAACCACCCTTCTTCTTCTTGAATGCCATCTTGTCCTTCTTTTCTTTCTTTTCTTTCTTGTTCTTCTTGTTGTCATCATCATTGTCACTATTGTATGGGCATTGAGCAACAAGATGATCTTTGCTTCCACACTTGAAGCACCTTCTTGACTCTTCTTTGTTCTTGGATGAAGACTTCTTTCTTCTAGCATGGTAGCCCTTCTTCACCATGAACTTGCCAAATCTCTTGACAAAGAGAGCCATCTTCTCATCATCATCATCATCCCAAGATTCATCTTCTTCACTTGATGTTTCTTGCTTAGCTTTGCCCTTGGATGATGTGGCTTTGAATGCCATGCTCTTCTTCTTGTCATCCTTCTTATCATCTTTCTTCTCCTTCTTTTCTTCCTTCTCATCATCATCTCTATAAGTATCATCGGTTATTATATCTCCCAATACTTGGTTTGGTGTCATGGTGTCCAAACCGCTTCTCACTAGAATGATGACCAATGTACCAAATCTTGAAGGCAAGCATCTCAAGAACTTGTGGGAGAAGTCCTTGTCCTTCACCTCTTCTCCAAGTGCTTTGAGATAATTGACAAGCACTTGAAGCCTATGAAACATCTCCGGCACACTCTCATCCTCCTTCATCTTGAAGCTTGCAAACTTCTTGAGAATGTAAGCCTTTGCACCCTTCACGGCTTGAGTACCCTCAAATGATTCTTCCAACTTCTTTCAAGCCTCATGAGCCATCTCAATATTCTTGATTTGCTCAAATGTTCTCTCATCAATTGCATCATGAATAGCACTTAGAGCAATGTCATTGTTTTGGAGAAGTACTTCTTCGGCCGCGGTGGGATTCTCTGGATCATCAATCTCAGTTTTGGTTTCTACCACCTTCCACACCTTTCTATTAATTGACTTGATGTGTGTGGTCATCTTTGACTTCCAATAAGCATAATTTGTGCCATCAAATTGGGGTGGCTTCTTTATGTTGTTGATTTGAGCCATTTTAACACCGAAGGTTGTTAAGCCTCAAATAACGATGACCTCAGCTCTGATACCACTTGAAAGGTCCTAATGGCTAGAGGGGGGGTGAATAGCCTAATAAAAATTTCTACAACAACACTTAACAAAATGGTTAGATAATTATGAGGCAAAGCAAGTGTTGCGCTAGCCTACTCAAAATGCAAGCCACCTACCACAATTCTAGTTTAGATAGTATCTATTCACACAATAGCTATGACACTACCCTATGTTGATGTGCTCTCAAAGGCTAACTAAAGAGCCACACCAACCAAGCATGCAAGCTCTCACAACTAGGTACACTAAAGAGCTTGACAACTAGTTTGCGGTAATGTAAAGAGAGTGATCAAGAAGGTTATATCGCCGTGTAGATGAAGGAACCAATCAATCACAAGGATGAATAACAATGAAGACCAATCACCTCGGAATCAATGATGAACACAATGATTTTTTACCGAGGTTCACTTGCTTGCCGGTAAGCTAGTCCTCGTTGTGGTGATTCACTCACTTGGAGGTTCACGCGCTAATTGGCTTCACACGCCAAACCCTCAATAGGGTGCCGTACAACCAACACAAGATGAGGATCACACAAGCCACGAGCAATCCACTAGAGTACCTTTTGGCGCTCCGTCAGGGAAAGGTCAAGAACCCCTCACAATCACCATGATCAGAGCCAGAGACAATCACCACCCTCCGCTCAACGATCTTCGCTGCTCCAAGCCATCTAGGTGGCGGCAACCACCAAGAGTAACAAGCGAAATCCACAGCGAAACACGAACACCAAGTGCCTCTAGATGCAAACACTCAAGCAATGCACTTGGATTCACTCCCAATCTCACAAAGATGATGAATCAATGATGGAGATGAGTGGGAGGGCTTTGGCTAAGCTCACAAGGTTGCTATGTCAATGAAAATGGCCAAAGGTGTGAGCTTCAACTGGCCATGGGGCTTAAATAGAAGCCCCCAAGAAATAGAGCCGTTATACCCCTTCACTGGGCATAATGCGGGGTGACCAGACGCTTTGGTCCAACTGACCGGACGCAGCCTAGACGCACCAGTCGTGAATACCGGACACGTCCGGTTGGCATACCGGACGTGTCCGGTAGCTCCCAAACTACCACGTGTCTAGTTCAAACCAACATAGCCGTTGCTGCATACTTTCATGCGATCGGACGCTCAGACCAGACGCAGAACTATGAATGACCGGACGCTGAGCCACTGAGTCCGGTCGAGTCCAGCAAGCCACCAGGCCGACCGGACGCGTCTGTTAGAAAACGACCGGACGCTGAGCCTCAACGTCCGGTGGAGTATAGTAAGCATCTTTGCTCGACCGAACATGTCCGGTGATACCAGACCGGACACTGCCAGCGTCCGATCGACTGCCCTGCCGAACACTGTGTCTACTGATTCACACCAGACGCGTCCGATCACTGAGTTCGTCGCCAAATACCGGACGTGTCCGTTCACCATACCGGACGCATCCGGTCACTCTGTAACCAGCGCGACTAACTCCTTTTCAACTCTATCTTCTTCACCCTTGCTCAAATATACCAACCACCAAGTGTTTCACCTTGTACACATGTGTTAGCATATTTTCACAAACATTTTCAAGGGTGTTAGCACTCCACTAGATCCTAAATGCATATGCAATGAGTTAGAGCATCTAGTGGCACTTCGATAACCGCATTTCGATACGAGTTTCACCCCTCTTAATAGTACGGCTATCAAACCTAAATGTGATCACACTCTCTAAGTGTCTTGATCATCAAAACAAAATAGCTCCTATGGTTTATACCTTTGCCTTAAGCTTTTTGTTTTTCTCTTTCTTCTTTCCATGTCCAAGCACTTGAAAATCATCATGGCATCATCATCATGTTATGATCTTCATTTGCTTCACCACTTGGAATGTGCTACCTATCTCATGATCACTTGATAAACTAGGTTAGCACTTAGGGTTTCATCAATTCACCAAAACCAAACTAGAGCTTTCACATAAGCAAGTATGTGCTCAGAATAATAAGTCTGTGACCTGACTACCATCCGCAGCAACGGACGGTCCTCAATTGACACGGACAGGGAAAATAGTGTAACCAAGCTAAGCCCTATGACCGCGGAACACAACTTGTTACACCCACGAATAACCCATGCCATATCCCTACCCGGTCTCTATTTTCTCTTTATCATTTTTATTATGAAAGTAATAATAATCACCTATTGTGAGTAATGATCGGTTACTCATGCTATCGACAACCTAAGCATAGCAGCTACTTGAACCTGTACTAGTAGGACTCTTAGGATGGATATATATATATATATATATATATATATATATATATATATATGCATGTGGTTTCCATAGAATTCCTGTAACATAAATGCACATAACATATATTTACGGGGATTATAAAAATAAGGGTTATGCACCGGGCTTGCCTTGGACAGGCACGGTGTTAGCTGAGTCAGTCAGTGGTGGCTTCGGGACCTCCTCCTACATGAGAATCTCCTCCTCGTACTCCTCAACGATCTCCTCAAACTCGGGCTCGCCGGTGGTCACGATCTCTACCAACTCGTTCTCTATATGCATGTGATGATGATGATGCAACAATTCAGTATTTAGGCAAAAACAACTCTTAAAATAAGAATACACATTTTAAGCTACTAAGCTAGCTCTAATGACTAAGATAGTATGCTAACTATCATCTTCATCAAGCAAGATATTGAGTTCAACTAACAAGCACCTAGTTTCGTAATTCAATGATACGCCTTTATTTCAATTAAAGATTTAATGTATATTTAAACATAGAATATTTAACTACCCTAATGTTTAGTCCAGTCTAAGGCTACAAAAATTATAATGAGCACATAATAATACAATGAAGTTACTGTAAAAATTTTAGGATTAAAGCTATCACCAATTTACCATAAAAATTCCATCAATGATTACCTTAATAATATTAAGCACTTTCAAATGATTTAATAGCCTTTAGTATCAACATGGATATGTATGAACTAACTACACTATCAGGTAGACAATGATTTTAGGAATCTAACAAAATTAGTTTCATAATTTTTAGACACCTATACAAATTTATATTAATTATACAAATCTAGCTCAGAAATTAAAATAGAAAGCTATTATCCATTTCTAAGCAAAAAGAAAAAATGAAACTGACCTCGTGGCCCACAAATGCACGGACCACGCACGTCGGCCAACCCACCAACGCTGCCCAAAGAGGGAAACCCACGCGGGCTTGGCTCTTTTGCAAAAGAGACCCTGATCTTTTCCAAAACTACGTCGCCATCCGTTTACTAATTCTTTCTCTCTCTGACCTCTTCACTTAACCCCGTGGCTTTCCTCTAATTTCCCCCCACACACACCCGGCTAACCCGTGCACGGCGGCGCGGTGAGCATTGGCATTGGGTGGCTACGCCGGCCACCAGAGGCTCACACAGGCCCATCGGTCGGGCTGACCTCCAACTACGGCCTAAACGCCTACGCTAAGCGGCAACGCGGGGGCAGCGGGACTCACTGGAGCAAACTACGGTGACACACGGCCATCCGCGACGGTGGTGCGACTGTTCTGGCGAACCAGGGAACCTAAGGACCTAACCGGCTAACGAGCAAGCACCAGGAACTTAGAGCGGGCTCGACCGGTGTGGTGGTTGTAGCGGAGGAGGTCGGGATGGGCTGGCTACGTGCGTGCGGCGAGCTCAGCGATGAGCCGCGGCGGACACGGCCACGTCAGCGGTGCCGGGGAGGCAGTAGCGGTTCCGCAAACACGTACAGGGTGGAGAGGGAGTCAAGGTGAGGCTAGTGGTGCAGACAAATTGGCTACGGGAGGTTCGATGGGGAACTGCCATCGGCTTTTGACGCACATGACCTTATCGGCCCGGCGGCGAGGAAACGCCATGCAGGACAATGCTAAAGATTTATAGCCTGCCCTGTTGTACCACCTGTCAGTGTTACCAGTAACAAAGGAAGGTTGCTCTTGATGAAGATGAACACATGCAAAGAAAGTCCACTCATTGTTCTGAATTTCTGATGCTTGGGGTTTCAGAGTTCTGTTGGCATTGGTGCTTGCCACCTTTGATGGAGGCATCACCAATGATTTTTTTAGCCTATTATACTGCCTCTCTTGGTGTTACCGGTAACAAACAAATATGATTATAGGCAAAAGGAAAACGAGCTCAATGTAGTGTACTGCTAATATTTGTATGGGAATACAGCCGAGCAAGGTTTTTTTTTTTGGGAATTCAGCTAGCAGTTACTATGTCCGCTCAACCCTGTCAAATAATCACAGTGCCATGACCTGTCTATGGTTGATTGCTTATATCTGAATTTTGGTTTCTAGCATTGTCGTAAAAACATTCTGTTCACATCAACTTCTAGCATGTTCAATTTGTTCACACAAAAAAATATGTATATATCTTTGTTTTAACTGGATTATTTGTATCACATGTTAATCAAAGTTTGATCTATTGGTATTGTTGAATGTTTATGTTCACGCGGTGTGCCTCCTCAATGAAGCAGCTGATCAGGCCATTGATTTAAGCTAATTAATGTGGCAGCTTCCAATCCTTATATTCCTCAAGTGTTGTAGGACTGCCTGTATTGGATATGTCACTAGCTTGGTGGTTGTTTAACAGGGATGTTGCCTATGAACATCAGGGTGCCACTGCTTGCTGATAAATTGATGATTTTATCGTCGCAATGTATTCCTGATTTCTCACTTGTTCCATAAACTTCTGCAGCTTATAATTGTAGGTTGACATTACTCTGGAGGTTGGCACTCAACTGGGCTAACTAAAGAGGGAGAGAGGTATTTCCATTATCTTCAATTAAGGCTTGCCATTTTATAGTATACTCTTCTGTTATGTCAAGCCACCAACCAGATGGCGCGAACATTGAGCGAAAGTTTATTCTTGCATGCTTAGAAAATTGAATTCTTGAAAACTATTGTCATGTTAGTATGTTACATTGGACTGTTGATAATTTCACCTTCAGATCATCCTTTACATATATTCAAACAGAGAGCACTGGAAAAATGTTATGATACATAGTATATGGTAAAAGTAACCTAGAATAGAACTTCGACCATGTTGAGCTCATATGAACCATACAGAGAGTCAACAATTGTTTTTTTAAATACTGACTCAAAGCGTGGCTTGAGTTCTACTGATTTAGGTAATCTGTATCTTATCCTTATTCTGCATTAACATAATAAACAGTGGCTCTGATCACAATATATGATGAGAATGGAAATATAAGCAATGCAGGATAGATATCTACACCAGTTAGCTTTGTCGAGCAGTTACTGATATTTTCGGGATTTAATTTTCAGGTTTCTGTAGATATGACAACGTTACAGGGGCATCCCTGTAGTGGTTAGGCAATGTCACCAAAGATGAGTCTATCAAACTTGTACAACATCAGCATCGGGAAGTTGGTGGCCAAGGCGCTGGCCGTTGGCTTGGCGCCACACTTATCGGCTCTGATCCGACACAACCAGAGCGCCTTCATCCGGGGTAGATCCATCCACGACAACTTCATGTTAGTCCAGCTCGCCTGTCGCTGGCTTTACAGTAGTCGCTGCCCCACGGTCCTGATGAAGATTGACATCGCCAAGGCGTTTGATTCTGTCTCCTGGGAATTCCTCCTCAGCTCCTCACGTTCATCGGCTTTCCGGCGCGCTGGACGGAATGGATCGCCATTCTCCTCTCTACCGCCACCACTCGAGTTGTGGTGAACGGGAGGCCGGGGAGGAAAATCTGCCACACTCGTGGTCTTCGCCAGGGCAACCCCCTCTCCCCCATGTTGTTCATGGTCGTCATGGAGGTGCTCAACAACATGATCTCGGCCATGGATGGTCATGGCGTGCGGTCGCCCCTTCCTTCATCAAGAATCAGGAACCGCGCCTCCTTGTTCGCCGATGATCATGTCGCCTTCTGTAACACCCTCGGTGTTGCCGCTTAAACAACTTGCTAAACTATGTCATGAGCATCATGTTTATGTGTTAATGCATGTGATAAAGTGTGTAGATCAATTTCTGTAACTCAAAATGATCAACAAAAGTGCTAAACGAAAGTTGATTCAATAGTCATGTTATATCACTTAAGGTTGAAAACCAATTTTTATTAAGCAAAAATACTATAGAACATGTGTGTGATACTTAAATAAGGTTTAAAGTGCAAACTTTGTAGATGACAGTGAAATACTTGCGGTCGAAAAATGATATTACTAGCTAGTCTTTCTAATAGTCTTGAAACGGAACTTGAAAACAAACCCAGCTCAAAAACTTAGAAATTTCCAAGTCTGTCAACAGCTAGACATTGCTATGTTTAGTAGTTTATTGTCAGAGATTGGGTTAAGGAGTGGTGTAGTGTTATGGCTCAATTTGGTAGTCTCATATACCATCTTGAGCATAGTGAAGCTGGTTTGGCTCCTCAAGCAACTGTTTGGTCGTATTGAGCGCTTTAAAATTCGTGTGCGTCACAGTTTCGGGTTGGTTGGCCGCGATCACCGCGCTCCGGCGCTCGGTGTCGCCGCGTTGGTCGCGCGTGTGCGTGCGCGCACTACTACGCGCGGCCAGCCATGGCCGCCTCTAGCCTGGCCAGGTCTCGGCTGCCGCTGGCCCCGCTGCGCGGAGCTGCTGTTGCCGACTGCCCCACCCGCGCAGCAATGGAGCCACTGCCAGCGCCATCAACTCACCGTCACGTCCGCACTGTCAACCCACCTCGCGTCACAACGCTGCCACTATCAATGCCACTACGACGCTGTGCTGCTACCGCTTGCCTTGTCCTAGTTCGCACACGGGCTGGCCCGCGCCGTCGTCCTGCCTTAATGGTGTTGTGGCCACGCATGCCGCTCCCCCACCTACCTCTACGCGTGCACGTGGTTTGGCCACATTGTTGTGTAGCGGGTGCGCAGACGCCACCTTAGGTTCGGTCAGCCACGTCCCATCAAGGCGTGGACGAGTCAAACCAACTACCGCGCCCCATCTCTCTTTCTCCCTCTGCTTTCCACCGCCGTCGGGTCACGTCACAGTGAGTCAGAGAGCGAGCACCTCTCATCAATTCCTCATGCTCGCGCCTCTGCCTTCATGTCCCCTCTCTAGCTGACCCCACCCCACCTTGATTGCAGCTCAGCCGAGCTCCAATTTTGGAGCTTTGCCCACCACCGTGCCGTTAAGATCCGTCACCGGTCGCGTCACGGCCAGCCTCCACCATTTCACCTCGCGCAAATTTCTCTGCACCACTAGCTCACCTTGGCTCCCTCTCCACAATGTGCATGCCAGTGGGAGCGCTACCGCCTCCCCGCTGCCGCTGATGTGGCCGTGTCTGCTACGGCTTATCGCCGTGCTCATCGCGCTCACATGGCCAACATTGCTCAGGTAGTCGCCGGCCGAACCACCACTTCGGCTGGGTTCGCGGTGTGTCCCCGGTGCTTATCCCCTATATCTACCGTCCTAATAGCGCCGTGGCTCACCAAAACGCGTTTGTCGCCGCTGCAGGTCGCCGCCGCCGGGGAGAGCCCGCTCTGCATCACCCCGTTCATGCAACCACCGCCCATCGTCTCACGTTGAGATTTGGCCTCTTAGTTAGATTAGCATGGGTCCAGGGTGGCCGGCGCTATCGCCAGTGCCACCGCTCACCGTGCCGGAGCGCACGGAGGAGGCCAGGGACCACGCCGTTGTGAAGAGGTGAGAGTACAAGGGCCTTTTTGCATAAGTTCTGTCCATAGGAATAGTAACATGGACTGTGGGTTGTTTTGTTCATAGTCTAGGGGCATTTTTGCTTATATATTAGCGCGCGCGGGGATGGTTGAGGGCCATATCGTGTAAAGGAGGAAGTTTCTGAGGGTGTTCTTGCAAAGTTGTTGTCTATAAAAATAGTACGTGTAGTGTTCGAGCTATTGTCTGATAACGTGAGGGCATTTTTGCAAGAATGCCAGCGCACGCGGGGGCTCCCCGCCGTGGACCGCCTCCGCATGTGGGCCGCGTTGGGCCGAAATTAGTTTAGCTTTTTTGTGAAAAATAGAAATAGCTTTTCATTTTAATTCTGAGCTAAACTTTGATAATTAATATAAAATAATGTAGATATCCAACAATCGTGAAACCAATTTTGTTAGGTTTCTAAAATTGTGCTCTATCTGTTAGTGTATTTAGTTCATATATGTGCTTGTTGATACCAGGAGCTATTAAATCATTTGAGAGTGCTTAATATTATTAGGTTAAATGTTGTAGAATTTTTTGTGGTAAATCAGTGATAGCCTTAGCTCTGAAAATTTCACAATAGCTTCATTGTATTATTATGTGCTCACTGTAATTTTTGTAGCCCTAGAATAGACTACTTAATATGGTAGCTAAATACCCATGAAGGCTAAATGAATAATGGCATGATATTGGTTTATAAAAATTAAGCACTTGTAGGGTCGGGCACCGCCTAAGTGCAAATTCTTCTTCTGGCTATTGTTGCATGATCGCCTATGGACAACGGCAAGAAGAAAGCGTCGAGGGCTGCAGGACGATGATGTCTGCGCTCTCTGCGATCAGGAACAGGAGACGGTGCAGCACCTTGCGGGTGAATGTGTATTCGCTAGGGAGGTGTGGTACATGGTGCTTGCTCCCATCGGCCTTGAGCTTCTCACGCCACAGTCTAGGACTAGCTTCCTAGATTGGTGGCTATGGTGCGGCATTCTATTGGGGACGACACATCGCAAAGGCTTCAACTCCCTCACTCTCCTTGGATCGTGGTGCCTATGGAAGGAGCGAAACCGAAGGGTGTTCGATGGCGTCGGCCGGTCGGTTGTCGCGGTCGTGGACTCTGCAGTGGAAGAGGCGGTTCGGTGGTCTCAGGCTGGGAACGGCCACCTAGCTGCGCTCTGGGCGGCCATTGATGGCGCCTGATCTTTGGCAGCCCTTTCGTCGCAACATTTGTTGTCATGTAATATCTCCTTAGCTTTGCCACTTACCGTTTTCGCTTCCTGTTGCCTGGTTAGCTCCGTTTGGCCGTAGTGTGCCACTCGCGTCCTAGGCCAACCGGATTTTACCATTGTAATAACTCTTACTTCTACTTAATGATATACATGCCAATGCATGGTCACGAAAAAATAGTGGTTATGAAGTGAGCACGACGATACCATGTGCAAGTGATGCAAGAGCCTTTGTCATCCAAGAGATGGCCTTGTTCCTGCCATTCGGGAGCATCCATTAAGGGATTCAAGCAGCGGCGAATCTAGACTAAACTGCTGTTGGGGTCGCACAAATTCATGAACTCAATTTGATGGGGTCGTAGCTGGCCGGAATACGCGGGGTTCCACTGATTCGTACAAAGTTATCGGGGTCGCATGACCCCGACACATATGCACCGGCTTCGCCGCTAGATTCAAGGTATGTGAACTCCTCCAAGTCTTCTGATCTCGTGATTAATTATTTTTTGTCAATTTATGGTCTTCTATTTTCATGCATTATGGACATGTCAGGTACACTTCTATTTCGGGATGCCGTTTTGCTAAGATTTTGATATGATCAAACTGTGGATTGGGGCACAATATCCAACTGCTCATGAGAGCCATTAACTGCCAACCATATCGGCGGTGTCCCGCAGCACAGGCAGACAATGTCTACGCACCTCAGCCTGTCCAAAAAAAATTCAATGAGTTTACTTCAGTTCCAACATGATTTTTGACTTGTTTTTGTTCGTAACAGTTTAGCCAGGTTTGAAGCAATTTGTTATGTTACTTGCAGTCAAGCAAAAAGGCACAGTTTCTGGATGCGGATATGAATGAAAAATAGTTTCTTATTCCAATGTACAGGTGCCATGACTAGCTAATCCTGGATGAAGTTCCACTACTACACAAAGTCTTTTGCGAGGTGTTATGAAATTGGCCTCGGAGGTGGGCGGGCTTTTAACCGAGGCGGTTATTTTTTTTATTAACCGAGGCGGTCGCAGTCCACCGCCTCACAAAATCGATTTACCGAGATGGTAAAAAAAGAACCGCCTCCTAAAATCTATTAAAGGAAGAGACCCGCCTCTAAAATACCCCTATTTTCAGAGGTGGACCCCTTATAAGACCCGCTTCGGTTAATATTCTTGAGGCCCAGCAAAAAGCCCATATCCAATCCATATCAGGTTTATATATATATATATATATATATATATATATATATATATATATACACACACACACACACACACAGGAGGGAAACTAGGGTACTTCTCCCCCCCCCCCCTGAGTCGTCTCTCCCTCACTCTCACTCCCCAGCCCGACGCCCCTCAGCGCGCCCCTCCCCTTCCCTCCCAACATCCCTCTCCCCTCCCCTCCCAACTCCCCTCCCCTCCCCATCCCGGCGGCACCCCCTCTCCTCCCCATCCTGGCGGCGCCCCCTCCCCTCTCCTCCCCTCCCGATGCTAGATTCGGGCTCGGTGGCGCGGCCTCCCATCAGATCTCAGAGGCACGGTGGCGGGGCTCGGTGGCGCGGCCTCCCGTTAAGCTACGGCGGCTCGGTGGCGCGGCCTCCCGTCGGGCTCCAGCGGTGGCGGGACTCGGTGGCGCAGTCTCCCTCACCCTCTCTCCTCCCCCGCGCTGCTGGCCACAAGAAGCACAGGGCGGCGGCCACCACCAGATCCGGCGAGGAGAAGCCCGATCCGGCGAGGAGGAGCCCGGATCTGGCGTGCGGGTGCGGCGGCGAGGATCAGTGGTGGTGCAGATCCGGCGAGTAGGGCGGCGGCGCGTGGATGGGCTTGGCGGGCATGTTGATAGGCTCGCCAGACTTATCCACGGGTTTAACTTTTTTGTTTTTTATTTGATTAACCGAGGCGCATCGAACCGCCTCGGAAAAAATCCCATTTACCGTGACCTTTTGACTGAGGCGGTTGCAACGTCCGCCTCGGTTAATCATTTCTGTCGGCCTCTGTAAAATTTTCTATAGTAGTGTTCCTCTCCAGTTATAGAGAAGATTCTTAATAATACCAGTGGTTATTATTACATTGTAATTGTAATTGCAAGTCATCATAGAACACATGTAATGTTTTTGTTGTTGTATACTCATAGAGCACATGTAATGTTCGGTGTGATGTAGCAGTCTAGGTAGAATATGTTTACAATGTTCATTGCCTCATATACAGTTAGTATGATGTCATGGAATCAGGCAAGTGATGCTACATTTTTATTTGAACAAATACACATGTGCATGATATTGCAATAAGTTTTTCTGGTTGAGTTAATTTTGTATAGTATCCCATTGCAACGCACGGGCACTCACCTAGTATATATGATACTCTTTTATGATCCAACGGTTGTAGTCCATCCTGAGAACATCCAATGATCGAAAATTATCAAGCCGCATCGTGTCGTGCCGGGGCAGGCATGGAGGCCAGGCACGGCACTACCACCGGGCCATGCCAGGCACGAGCACGATGGGCCTCGAGCCGGGCTGTGCTTTTAAGAGCTGTGTCAGTGCCGGCCTAGTGGGCCTGGCCCATTTGGCTAAGTATAGTGGGCATGATAGGGCTGGACGAAAAACTCGTGGCTCCCTAGCTCGATAGGCTCGATGCTGGCTCGCCTCGGCTTGACTCGGCTTGTTTACTTCTCTGAACGAGTCAAGCTAGCATTTTAGCTCGTTAAGTTAATGAGCTAGCTCGAGCTGGCCCGTAAGCCAGCTTGCGAGATAAACGAGCCAAATACTTTGTAGTTCGACAATCTAAACTTGTAACAATTAAGCTAGCATGTGATTGGAGTCTAGAACTGATGTATGCTATGCATTACACTTATTTATTACTTGTCATGTTGTATGTATAGAATAAATTAGTTTCTATTGATTTATGCATTGGTTGCAACATGTAAGGAGCTAGCTCGCGAGCCGAACGAGCTAGCTTGCAAGCTAAATGAGCCAAGTCGAGCCGAGCTAGAGTTTTAGCTCGTTTAGTTAACGAGCTGAGCCAGAGCCGAGCTAACTCATTATCCTAACGAGCTATAATGAGCCAAGCCATAACAAGTTGAGTTGGCTCATTATCTAGCCGTAGCCACGACAGTCAAAAAAAGTTTTTCACAGTTCAATCATAATCGGGTGGCCAAAAAGAGCTCTCCACGCTGCTTGTACTGGTTTTCGACCCGGATTAAAATATCTACTCCTAGGCTTCTAGGTTCAACCCTCGTCTTTCTCACTCCCCATTCTCTTCTCTCCTCGCGTCATTCATGACCTATATACTCCACGCCTCGTCATTCGTCGCCTCTCCCAGCTCCCTCCTCCTCTCTTGCTGCTCTGGGCGCGGTTGCAGGGCGATGGTGCCCTCCGGCGCGGCGATGGATATGTGGAAGGATCTTGAGCAACCAAGAGTCCATGGGGAGATCTGGTGGGTGGGAACAGGTAGATATAGAGTCGACGACTTGACTGACCGCCGATGATCAAAATACATGTGGAATTGAAACCCTAACGATGAAGACCTAGTAGAGGTGGATCGACATATAGGAAACAAATATGTCAAATTGAGCCACATCTAAAATCCCTTTTTAAGATTTTGTATAAATTAGGCTAAAAAAATTGCAACCTCAAAGTCGCTGGTGTCTAAATGGATGTTTGTATTCACTTTATTAAATAGTAGTAATAATACATATTTGAGACCCTAAATAAATTCAGTGCAAATGAGAAAGAAAGTTTGAACTGAAAAGTTTTAGATCTCTTTGAGTACGACAACATTGGTACAGGTCATTTCTTCATCTAAGGTGATTTGAAAAGATTAAAAAAATGTTAATTTTAAATTATTAATCTTTATCAAACAATATTTCTAGGTTTTAATGATTTTGAATGAAAAAGTTCGTATCACTGCGAGTACTACACTATTCGTGACATGTTCCATGCCAGGCCACGCGGCGAGACAATCTGAGTCCCAGCTGCCTATAGGGTGAGCCCTAGCTGACTTCGAGTGATGTTTCAACCTTGGCCATGTCGACCTGGAGGTTACATACGCAAAGTTTAATAAGCGACCGGTCGCAGCGCGCGACACCCGTCCGTGACGGGCCGGCCCACCAGTACCTCTCCAGGCCAAAGCACCAATCCCTAATCCGGGCGTCTCCTTCGTTCGCAACACACCTCTGCGCTCCGATCATATCGAACCTCCCGCAAGCCGTGTCCGAGACGAGATGAGCGAGCAAGCAGCGGTCGACGAAACGCCCCCGACGCTCTCGTCCCGCATCGCGCTCGCCGGCACACGGCCGGTGCGCGGAGGCGCTGGCGTTGCTCGCCGTCCCGGAGGCGGCGGCGGACGGCAGGGCGGTGACGGTGCTCCTGGCGGCGTGCGCGCGCCGGGATGGTGACCGAGGGAGGGCGCGTGTTCGCGAGGGTGCCTCGCCCCGCGCTGCAGCACTACACGTGCATGGTGGAGATACTGGGGCGCGCCGGGGAGGTGGAATAGGCGGAGGGCCTAGTGGTCGGGATGGAGGCGCATCCGGACAGGGTCATCTTCGCGGCCGTGTCGACGCCGCCGAGCGGGTGTCCGAGCTCATGCGCCGGTATGGTATTGAGTGAAAACGCACGGTCTGACTAATGCATCAGCAGTTGAAATGCAGTTCAGACCCAAGATCTGATCATCCATCATCGCGCATCTTTTTGCGATGATTGCTTGGACATGGACCTGACTATGTGCTAGTGACCTAGTGTTTCCTGTTAGTACATTGGATTTTATTCGGTCGTTCATGCAGCAAGAGCCCTCCTAGCTTCTAAAATCAGAAATCTATTGACTGCCAGTCTGTCTGCTGTGGGTGAAGGACTTCAGGTCAGTTCTGGCATCACATGAACACTGCGCCTGAATGCAACAAATGGCCATGAGACATGTGTATATAGATTGTCATGCCAATTTTCTTATGTTATATATATATATATGTAATAGCTATTTATGTATTAAGCGTGTAGCAACCTATATATATATTAACCATCCAACAAATTATATATACTAGTAAACATGTAGTAACTTATGTATTAAGCGTGTAACAACTTATTTGTCAATTTCAGTTTTTATTATTTGTTGTCACTTTCAATTCTAGTTTATTGTACTTTTAGTTTTAGTTTTTTTTTTATCGTGTCTTCTTTAGTTTTTATTTTCTATTTTCAATTTTAGTTCTATTTTTGTTTGTCAATTTCAGTTCTATTTTTTTTGTTAATTTCAGTTTCATTTTGCAGCGAGTCATGTTTGCTGAATTTTGTAATAACCGCCTACTAGTTGGAAACAAGTCTTTTTTATATGTTTTTCGTTGTGTCTACTTTAGTTTTCATTTCATATTTGTCATTTTCAGTTTTATTTTCTGGTTGTCATTTTCAGTGGTTCAATTTTCTGTTGAGGTTTGAATGCCAATTTCAATCCTGCATGTTAACTGTTCTTCAATATTTCCTTCTTTTAAATATTTTCTTTTTCAATGTTTATTTTAGTTTCAGTTTAATGAGTTTTGGGTTTCATTATTTCATTTTCCCTTCCAGATTTGAATGCATTACTGAATCCTACATATTAGTTGTATCATAACTTACCCTCTAAGGAGTTTAATGAGTTTTGAGTTTCATTATTTCATTTTCCCTTCCAGATTTGAATGCATTACTGAATCCTACATATTAGTTGTATCATAACTTACCCTCTAAGTTAACACCTTATGTAATGCTTCTTATAATAATTTGCCTCTCAAGGTACAGCTTGTCTTATTTTAGGCCACTACTCTTATCTTTTAATAAATGTCCCTCCATTTGTCAGCTCATCATGTTTCCCGGCTCATATAATTGGTTATATAATAACTTGCTCCTCTAGTTGACAGCTTATGCAATGCTTGTTTTTAGTAATGTGCCCCAAGGTTACAGCTTGTCTTGTTTTGTGCCGCTACCCTCATTTTTTTAATAAATGCTCTTAGTGGCAGCAAGTCATGTTAATTTCCTGGCTTTTTTTAATGTGTTGTGTAATAACTTGCCTCCTAATTAGCAGCTTATGCAATGTTTATTTTAATAATTTGCCCCTTCATGTTGCAGTTTGTCTTGTTTTGGTCTGCTACTCTCTTTAGGAGTTAGTACCTTTTATATAAATATTATATAACAAATTTATTATATTTCTATGGTAACAATCGATTTGCATACCATGTAAAAACTTTATTTATTTTTGGAGTAGCAAGTTTAGTATTACATGTTAGCAATAGAAATCTCTTATCACATTTTTATACATAAATTGCTACTAAAATAAAAAAATTTGAAACATAAGCAAGTGGGGTCTAGTTTTATTCGGAGCGGACACATCGTTCAAAAGTTATAGCAATTTAAATAAAATGGTTTTTCTTTTTAGATTTCCATGCAAGGTACCTGCGCCGGTTTGGTCACGGCTTACGAGCGTGGGGCTGCTGTCGCTCAGCCGCATGCGCATGCAGTGAGTGGGTCGCGCAATTTGCGTATGCGCGACGGGTCGCGCTTTATCCCTGTCCGGTTAAGGGCCTCTTTGGCAGGGCTCCGGCGGCTCCGGCTCCCGCACCTGTCGGCCGCCCACGGGCCGATAGGTGCCAGGGGGAGTGGAGCCGCGGAGCCCGAAAAACGAGCTTCTCCGGCTCCGGCGGTGTCTGTGAAAGAGGAAAGGAGGAGAGAGAAAAATGGCTCCGGTGAACAGTAGCACCCTATCGGCCCGTGGACGGCAGACAGATGAACATGTGCGGGAGCCGAAGCCGCCAGGGCCATGCCAAAGAGGCCCTAAATATGTTGGAACTCTCGGTAGGGCTAGCTTGACACTAAACACCTGGGCGAGAATACCTAAGGTACATAACCCTTCATAATAAAAAGGTACGTGACATGGAGGTTCAAAAAAAAGATCGGCCTAGGGTGGAGGCCTGGAGTTTTAAGATGCTTCACGATGCAATTTCATATCTTCTAAACAATAATTTCACAACACAGTGCGGAGTATCATATACTTGTTAGGTTTTAAATATCTTTCTATAGTGCATCGATCTTGTGAGAACTTAACCGAAGTAGAGTTTTCAATTAGTAACCGTAAGATTGATGGGCAGCCAAGAGCCAAATAGGTGTGTCATGCTTCACGCTGCAGCATAGCAAGACTTTACTGATGCAAATTTTCACTTCGTGGAACGAGGCATGACCCATGCTGCCAGTTTGACTCTCTCGTGCATGCATGCAGGAATATACCATGGCGGAGGCAGCACGGTATCTTCTGACCTTAAGAAGCTGAATGCTCTGCGACGCTTTGTACGTGTCTCTTTCTAGGCGTCGTCATGCATGGCGCATATTTATATATAATATCATTATTATTACTAGGCTAGATCGATAAATAAACTTGAGAAAAACGTATGTATATGTGCACACGCACGAGACGACTAGTATTTGTATTTGATGATCTCCTGAACTGGCCTATGTACATAACATGACATGCCTACGTACTAGCTTGCAGTGCACGCATATGCATCCGATCAAGTCATGGCAATTCGTCTGCAAGCCAATTACATCAAGTTTCGTGCGTCCATTAGCATCTGCCCCACCAATCATTTTGTAGTGTGACTGTGCACATAAATATATATTACTTTAGTACATAGTAGCTGATGTCTAGATGATGACGCATATTATGGGCGGCCGGGTTTCATTGTATTCAAAGCAAATTCTACCTTTGCTACTGCTAGCATACATACCTTTGCTCCTTGCTACTTCCTTTCCTTCCGATCCACTAGGAAACAGACAGAGACAGGAGACAACGAACGGCAACCAGGCATGCAGCAGTTGACTCCAAGTCAAGTAGCTGAGCTAGCTGCATTCATTTCCCATGATGAGCCATGGCGGCTACTGGTCGTCTATATAAACTTGACATCGATCGGCACTTGAGATCAAACAATGTACCATGTGCTTACTATGAGTTCAAAGTGAGTAGTTAACAAGCAAGTGCCTGTACCAAGAAAAGCCTGCTTGCTAGAGCTAGGCAACAACACACACAACAGCCATGGCGGTGGTGGACAAGTGGACGGGCCTAGGTTCGGCGCTCGCGAGCTTCCTCTTCCTGTGGTCCATGGTGCAGAGACACGTCCCCGTCACCCTCAGCCACCGCGTCGCCACCTGGGCCAACAAGCTCGCCTCCTACTTCAACCCCTACCTGGAGATCACCATCTCCGAGTACGGCGCCGAGCGCTTCCGCCGCAGCGACTTCTTCCTCGCCGCCGAGGCTTACCTCTCCGACGCCTGCGCGCCGCGCGCCCGCAAGCTCAAGGCCGAGCTCGGCAGGGACAGCAGCAACCTCCAGGTGTCCGTCGGCGACAACGACGAGGTCACCGACGCCTTCCGAGGGCGCCACGGTCTGGTGGTACGTCGCCAAGAAGGTGCCCAGGTCCAACGTCATCAGCCTCTACGGCAACCAGGACGACCCGCGCACCTACCGGGTCGTCTTCCACCGGCGCCACCGCGACCTCGTCGTCGGCAAGTACCTGCCCCACGTCCTCCAGGAAGGCCGCGCCGTCACCGTCCGCAACCGCCAGCGCCGCCTCTTCACCAACAATCCCAGCGGCGGTGGCCGTGGGAGGGGCGACGTCTGGAGCCACGTCGCGTTCGAGCACCCGGCCACGTTCGACACGCTCGCCATGGATCCCGACGACAAGGAGGAGATCCTCGACGACCTCGACGCGTTCCGGGAGGCTAAGGACTACTACACCAAGGTCGGCAAGGCCGTGGAAGCGAGGGTACCTGCTCTATGGACCCCCAGGCACCGGCAAGTCCACCATGATCGCCGCCATGGCTAACTTCCTCGACTACGACGTCTACGACCTCGAGCTCACGGCGGTTAACAACAACACCGACCTGCGGAAGCTCTTCATCGAGACGACCGGCAAGTCCATCATCGTCATCGAGGACATCGACTGCTCCGTCGACCTCACCGGCAAGCGCAAGGACAAGAAGGCCAAGTCCGACAAGGCAGCAGACGGTGACGACAAGCCCAAGCTGCCGATGGAGCCCGACAAGGACGAAGGCAGCAAGGTCACCCTTTCGGGGCTGCTCAACTTCATCGACGGCCTGTGGTCGGCGTGCGGCGGCGAGCGCATCATCATCTTCACCACCAACCACAAGGACAAGCTGGACCCGGCGCTCATCCGGAGAGGCAGGATGGACAGGCACATCGAGATGTCCTACTGCCGCTTCCGGGCGTTCAAGGTGCTCGCCAAGAACTACCTCGACGTCGAGGAGCACGAGCTGTTCGGGCAGATAGGGCAGCTTCTTGAGGAGACTGACATATCACCGGCAGATGTGGCCGAGAACCTGATGCCCATGTCCAAGAAGAAGAAGAGGGATGCCAACGCGTGCTTGGAGAGTCTTGTGGAGGCTCTGAAGCAGGCAAAGGAGGAGGCGGCCAAGGCGAAGGAAGAAGCAGAGGCAAAGGAGAAGGCAGAGGCGGCGGCCGAGGCAGCAAAGAAGACCAGAGAGGAAGACGAGGCAAAGAAAGGCAGAGGACAAGACGACGAAGGCGACAAAACGTCGGAATCCAAGATGAGCAACGGACACATCAAAAGAGATGACAAATGACAAGTCCAGGCTTATTATGTCAAACAAATCAAACAAATACTATAGTACAAATTTGAGACTGCTAAGATATGCTATGAGAGCAGTTGGGGTACATTATTATATTGGAACAACTAGGACGCACGATCTGAAATATATATATATATATATATATATATATATATATATATATATATATTCGGTAGCTATCTACAAAATAAGTTATTCTGTAGCCATCTCCATTTACGATAATTTTATATACTAGTTTACGATAATGTTTATACATATTTACGATAGTTGGGTTACTATAACATATGGGGATATTTACCATAACGTTATAGTAAACCACTTAGTAAGGAGTTACTATAATCTCATAAATTAACATAGTAATTATCGTAACTCAAAGTGACTACAGAATAAATTATACTGTAGCCAGCTACAGGGTAATAGTTATATATATATACACACACACGGTAAGGCTATTCTGCAGCTGGCCACAGAATAACTTATTCTATGGTCACCTTGATTTACGATAATGTTTGTACCAATTTACGATAATGACAATACACATTTACGATACATGGGTTACTATAGTTCAAGATGATACTTACCATAATGCTACAGTAAATCGCTTATGAAGAAGTTACCATAATCTCGTAAATTAGTATAGTAATTATCGTAACTCAAAGTGGCCACAGAATAACTTATATAGACACACACACTACACTTGTGTCTATATAAAACTAGTAGGGGACAAGCACGTGTTCGTGATTCTAACAGGAGACATCATAAAAAGTTCACAATATAGGACACTTAAAGTAAGTCACACGATTGTAATTCTCATACGTATATATATGTGAATAATATAGCATATGCTCCAATCTCATAATACCACATATGCCAATTAAATAAATTTGTGTATGCCTATATAACACCGTTGCATCATAGCAATGATAATAATAAACTATTATTAATAGGTAGTGTACATGTATTATGTATACATACCCGCCACCGTTTGTTGTGTGTTCTTGCACCAGATTTTCTTCAAACCCTGGTCAATAAATCTAAAGATATTGACCTCCTGAATGCACCAATTCCTTTGCAATACAGTTCAGACTTCCCAGTTGTGATATGTAGATGACACCCTCATTATTTTGAAAGGATGTGCAAGGCAGTTGTTTTTCCTAAAATCCTTACTTCATAGCTTTAGTTGAGCAACTATAGTCTCAGAGTCAATTATAGTAAATCTATGAAGAACATCTCTAAAGAAAAGTTTTGTTGCTTTAAGGCATCTCTTCCTTTCACTTACCTAGGTTTACCTTTTGGGACTTTCCAAACCAGAAGTTGAGGAGTTTTTAACATTGATATGTAAATGTGAAAGAAGGCTAATCAGTACTTCAACATTCCATTTCAAAGCCGGTAGACTAGAATTGGTAAATGTTGTGTTCTCCTCACTCCCAACTTTATTCATGTCTACTTTCATTCTAAAAGCTATAGTCATCAAACATATTGGCAAGTTTAGAAAGCACTATCTCTGGAGAGAAACTGACTAAAACGGAAAAGCCTCCTAAGGCAGCCATGGAAATGGTGTGTATGCCAAAGGAGGAAAGGTGGTTTGGGGTGATTGACCTAAAATCTCATAATGAAGTCCTAATGACTGAAAAATTGACATAAATTCTTCAATAGGGTAAGCATTATTTGAGAAAAAACTTTACCCAAATGGAAGGTTACTAAATCATGTGAAAAATGGCTCTTTTTGGTTGAAGGGATATTCTAAAATTTTGGACATCTTTAAGGGTTTTACTGTTGTCCAAATTGTGGATAGAAAAAGGTGTCTTCTATGGGATGATCTTTGTCATTCGCAGGTCTTAAGATTAGAGTTACTTGAGCTTCATTCCTTTGCAAAGCAGTTTATTTCTGTGAAGATGGTTGTCTCTAGAAATTCTGCGTTGCAACTCTTCCACTTGCCTATCTCTAAATCGGATTTTGCTCAGTTTTAGTTGCTCTCCTTGGAGTGTGAAAATCTCCATTTAGATGAAGGCCCAGACATTTCGACTTACACCTGGAACTCTAATTATTTCTCCTCTGCTAAAGCTTAATTATAAGTCCCTGATTGGACATGGTCAAGTAAATATTTCCTTTAAATGGTTTTGGAATTCCTTCTGCCAACCAAAACACAAGGTCTTTTTTCTACCTTCTTCTCAAATACAGGCTTAGCACCAGAAACATCTTGCGAAGGAGCAAATGCAGCTATATTGATGATGTGGACAATTTGCACCGCTATGAATAACCAGATCTTCAATCGAATCAGCTAGAACCTTTTGGCTTGCAAGTCAAACTTCTTTAAGGAGCTTTCCTTGCTCTTGCATATAGCCAAGAAGAAGAGCCTCCCTCAATTTGATTTTTCGGATCCAAAGTCTGTTGTAGTCTTCCTTGTTTCTCATATTTTCTTTTTTTTTTCCTTTCTTTGTCTCTTATCTTAATTCCTTTTTTGTATGGTACTATCAGTTGCTGTCCTTTTGATTAACGGCATTTTACAGTAGGGTGACAAGAGATGTCATTAACAATGGATATATGATAGAAGCTTGCATTGCACGCATGCATCCGTCCAATTAGACCAAGTTCCGTACTCTAATTAAGTCTTTTTCTTATAATAAAGGAAGGATAGTCGACAAATGGTAATAAGGTCCATATAGATGACGCATTTGAGCGGTCTCTGTTTCCAAAGCAAATTCTTCCTTTGCTAGCTTTGCTTGAATTTGCCTGCCATTGGATGGACCCCACACATCATCTTTTTTTCAAAGAAAAAAAATCTTGTACCGTGTGCCGGCGCACGTGTGAATCCACATTATTCACCGGACAACGGCGACAGCTCCGCCTCACCTGCTCCTTCCTTCCGACGAGACGACGGTAACCACTAACCAGGCCAGCGGGGAGCCGTTGACTGAAAGTCAACTTTACTTGAGCCCGCCACCATTATGAATATATATAGGAGTACTCGATCCGATCCTCTTACTGAACTCACTAGTCACGGAATCACCACTAGCTAATACTCGTGTACGAGTAACAAGGAGCAAGGTCGGGGTCAGCAGCCATGGCGATGATGGACAAGTGGACAGGCCTGGGATCGGCGCTGGCAAGCTTCTTCTTCCTCTGGTCCGTGGTGCAGAACCACATCCCCGTCGCCTTCCGCTACCGCCTCAGCACCTGGGGAAACAAGCTCGTCTCTTTCTTCAGCCCCTACCTGGTGATCACCATCAACGAGTACGGCGCCGAGGTCTTCCACCGCAGCGACTTCTACCTTGCTGTCGAGGCCTACCTATCCGACGCCTGCGCACGCCGCGCGCGCAAGCTCAGGGCCGAGCTCGGCAAGAACAGCAAGAACCTCCAGGTCTCCGTCGACGACAACGACGATGTCACCGACGCCTTCGCCGGGGCCACCATCTGGTGGTACGCCTGCAAGCAGTTCGCCGGGTCCCAAGTCATCAGCTGGTTCCCCGGCGAGGAAGAGCGCCGCTTCTACCGGGTCGTCTTCCACCGGCGCCACCGCGACCTCGTCGTCGACAGGTACCTGCCGTACGTCCTCGAGGAAGGCCGCGCCGTCACCGTCCGCAACCGCCAGCGCCGCCTCTTCACCAACAACCCCAGCGGCAGCTGGAACTCTTACCGTGGCAAGAACGTCTGGAGCCACGTCCCGTTCGAGCACCCGGCCACGTTCGACACGCTCGCCATGGACCCCGACGACAAGGAGGAGATCCTTGACGAGCTCCAGGCGTTCCGGGAGGCTAAGGACTACTACACCAAGGTCGGCAAGCCGTGGAAGCGAGGGTACCTGCTCTATGGGCCCCCGGGCACCGGCAAGTCCACCATGATCGCCGCCATGGCCAACTTCCTCGACTACGACGTCTACGACCTCGAGCTCACGGCGGTCAAGAACAACACTGAGCTGCGGAAGCTCTTCATCGAGACAACCGGCAAGTCCATCATCGTCATCGAGGACATCGACTGCTCCGTCGACCTCACTGGCAAGCGCAAGGACAAGAAGGCGGAGAAGAAGGCCGATGCAGACAGTGACGACAAGCCCAAGCTGCCGACGGATCCCGACAAGGACGACGGCACGAAGGTGACGCTTTCAGGGCTGCTCAACTTCATCGATGGCCTGTGGTCGGCGTGCGGCGGCGAGCGCATCATCATCTTCACAACCAACCACAAGGACAAACTGGACCCGGCGCTGATCCGGCGAGGCAGGATGGATAGGCACATCGAGATGTCCTACTGCCGCTTCCGGGCCTTCAAGGTGCTCGCCAAGAACTACCTCGACGTCAAGGAGCACGAGCTGTTCGGCCAGATAGCGCAGCTGCTCGAGGAGACAGACATGTCGCCGGCAGATGTGGCCGAGAACCTGATGCCCATGTCCAAGAAGAAGAAAAGGGACGCCAACGCATGCTTCGAGGGTCTTGTGGAGGCTCTGAAGCAGGCCAAAGAGGAGGCGGCCGCTAAGGCGCTGGCTGAGGCGGCCAAGGCAAGGAGGAAGCAGAGGCGAAGGAGAAGGCAGAAGCGGAGGCAAAGGAGGCCAAAGAGAAAGACAAGGCAGCGGCGGAGGCAACAGAAAACAGAGGAGAAGACAAAGGGAAGGACAGCAAGATGAGCAACGGAGAAATCAAGGAAGGTGACAAGTGACAAGTACAGAATGAGCTCGCTTACTGGTGAAGTGATGGAGAAAGATAGCTGAATAACGCAGTGTCCTATATCTATATGCACTACTGCACTAGGAGACTGAGTGGTTGTGGTTCATTCATGTTCAGAGAAGCACATGTAATGTGTCACTCTCTCCAAATCAAGCAATCCAGTAGCCTTTTTCCGTGTTTTGTGGCCAATCCTCATTGTTCGATAACACAGTAAGGCCTGCTGTCGGTTGTGCTATAGGTTATCAAGTTGCTCTGTAAATTTCTTTCATGTAACCCCTGCTCTCGTCCTCTACTTTGTTTTAGGCAGTGCCGTGTAATCATCCTATTGTACCTGTTTCTTCCACATTCTTATAAAAAAGAAAAAACGTGCATTGCAAATTCTCGAAAGTAAAGTGAGAAAAACATTCATCTATAGTTACTGAGGATAAGGGGGTTAAACAGGCATTGATATTTGTGGAAACAGGAAACAACTGTGACACTTCATCTTCTTCTCACATCTGTACATGCTATAAAGCCATCCAAGATGTACATATAGGCTAAGACAGTATATACGGTTTCCCCTTTTCAATCGTAAATTCACAGAAGAAGTATAGGAGCCACACATCAATCCTAGTCGTAGAGCGATGGTAAAAGGTATATATTTGTTCGGGCCACGAGTGGAAGATCATGTTCCATCTATGTAATAATCTCCAAAAGTTATATTCAGGCTTATACAAATACTCACATAATATACATGTACAAGCATTATTGCAAGTTATACCAACATCTTTCATGAAGACTTATCACTAGTCTAGAAAAGACTGCAACCTCGCGTATATGACACGCCTATAGAACTTCCTTGTTCTGATAAACAACACAAACGCAACAGCAGACCCGAACATACAGACACCGGCCATGATCATGAAAGAGAGCGCAAAGCATTGCTTACCTACACAGGAGTGCTCATCTGGTGGCGATTCGATGTCATATATGTAGCCCACAATGCGCACCGAGAGGATGTAAGACCCAACAGGGCTCGCAACAGCCACCATGTTGAATATTGTGCCAAAATGGTTCAGCCCAAAGATCTCAGATGTTATGCTCGGCATCAGGGCCCACTGACACCCATAGCACATGCCGATCAGCACCGACCCAATGTAGAGTGATGCAGGGAGACCGGAGGAGATGGTGGCATGACCGGCGCTCATGATCAGCAGCGTAACACCTATAAAGAATGGCCTCCCAATTCCTCGCTGGCGAAGGAAATGGTCAGATATGAAGCCTGCACCGAACCGCCCTGAAAAGTTCCATATGCTCCAGAGTGACACAAGTGTGCTGGTCTCCTTGGTCGTGTAGCCAAGTGAGCCGCCGATCTGGCTGATATTGTTCACCGTGGCCAGACCTGATCCCATTCCGCAAGCCATTGCTAGGAAGAGCAACCAGAAGTTGAGTTTGCACATGGCCTGTAATACATTCAGGTTCTCTTTGCCAGCAGACAGGTCTTGGTCAGATCCCCCAAGTGCGGTACTGGAAGGTAGCATTTTCGGAATCCTCTGCGACCTCTTCACGGAGCAGTCCAGTCCTTTGTTCTGAGATTGATTCCTCATGTGGTGTCTGGGCCTTTAAAGCGATGGCTATCGGAGACATCACTAGTATCAAGAGTACCACGAAACAAATGCTCTGCACAGCTGAGCTTATCGAGAAAATTTGACCACAGATTATGAGAATCATCAAGTATCCGGCAACAGTAACAGCAATGAGGGAGAAAGCGTCTAGGAATTTCTTGTTGTACCGTTCATTGGGGTTGTGGACATCCACAAAATACATAAGCACCAATGTGACGGCTGTGGGCAAAACTGCCAGCATCAGTATGAAAGAGCTGGGATCAATGTGGAGAGTGTGGTAAATTTGGACAAGTATTGCCCCACTTAGGCCTAGAAAACCCTGTTGCAAAAGTAAACAAAAATGAATTGATGTCAGTTGGGGGTCAAAACTGCCAGCATTAGTATGGAACTGCAGGTGGGAATGTGGGATCAATAGGAATTTCCTGTCACTTGACTGTCAGGTGGCATACAGATATAGGTCACCCGTATCTGTTTTCTTTTTAACTGCTTGCTCAAACATCTGTATTTCCGTTTGTTAATGGAAATGGAGGAACCCTCGGTTCAGGAAAAAAAAAATTCCTGTCAATTGGCTGGGAGTGAATTAACATGGTTCGGGTTCAAACCAAAACTGACAAACCAATAGCTTTCATCATACTAGACTGAAGTTTGATGCAAAATGAAGATAATTGATAGAATCTGATCCAAACAGTTTGGTGGGACAGCGGCATCCCGGAGCAGGACATGATCAAAATTCATGTTATCCAATAAGGCACCAGATCTCATAAGCAAAGTACTGAATGACAGGTAAGGTCACCAGAAAAACGTGAGAGGTAATGTGTAGTGGCTGGTTTCAACTTTCAAGTGTCAGTTGAGGGCTCCAACCCAATAACAACTCTACTGTTGTCTGAATGTCTGTTGTTGAAAGGGAAGTGGAGTACAGAAGTAGCAACGTAGTACAGTCTATAAGATCGTCGGTCTATAATAAAGCTAAAAAAATAAGTACTAGGTAGCACAGTGGTGACAATTTCTCAGATCAAATACTCTCGATCGCATTCCGAAATAATGGGAAGACAAAGCAGAGCAGAGCAATTGTGACCTGCCTTCATGATGCCGATGACGGTTCCTCGTCGGTCGGGGAAGTTCTCGACGGCGGAGACAACATCTGCGGTGTTGAAGAAAGTCTGCGCCTGCGCGGCGAGCAGCATGTAGAGGCACATGAGCGGGAGCGGCGCGGGCGCGACCCCCGCGACGGCGAGCCACATGGGGAGGTACCCGGCGACGCAGAGCAGGGCGCCGGCGAGGAGGACGAGCCAGGGGCGCCTCCGCCCCCACGGCGCCCACGCGGCGAGTAGGCCCGAGAGGACCCCGGCGTTGGCGCCGACGTCCTTGAAGAAGGCGACGGCGTCGAGCGCGGACTGGTCGTAGCGCTGCGAGGCCTTGAGCGCCGGGGAGTAGACGCCGAAGCAGTAGGAGCTCCCCGCGCAGCACTGGATCAGCGCGCTGGCGGCCAGCGCCATCCATCGCGTCCGCGGCCATGGCATCGGCGGCGGCTGGGGAAGGGAAGGGGAATCGGATCCCGCCAACCCCCGTGGTTTGCTTTGACTCGCTTCTTTGTGGGGGCCTCAGCGCAGTCAGAATATTCTGCCCCCCCATTTGTTCGCAGCATCGAGTTATGTTGACACGTATGTCCACGTGTAGTGTATGCCTCTCTCTCTCTTTTCTCGATAATAATGCTTGTGTGAGGGCGCTCGTCCGGGCTTGTCCGCGCTGGACGCGCCGTTCTGGTCTGCAAGGAGATCGGCCTTGCAGCCTCTCAAAACATCCGCTACCCAACTCGTCTAACTCGCTCACTCACACACCCACGCACCTAGTTCCTCGTTTCCCCCTCCCTTCCGTGGCTCACGTCCCGCGCGCTACCCCCAACACGTGGCCATGGGCCACCTCCCTGGCCGGCGACGGCGCGCTCCCCCACCCGGCATCCTCCCCACCACCCCGACGGCCCCTTCCCCCACCCCGGCACTCGACGTGCAAGTGGTGGCCGCACCGCGGCAGCGCGCGGGCCTTCTCCCTGGGCTCGAGTTCCGCGAGGCAGGACCGCGCAGTCCCTGCCGTTCCCCGCGCCCACGTCGACCAGTACCACCGGTATCGCTCGCGAGTACCGCGGAGTCGAGGCCGTCCAGGCTCCGGAGCAGCCGCCGCCGCCAACCCCCATCGGTCGAAATCGACCGGCGCAACGTTCCCCTCTCCTATGTTGCATATGTATGTTGCAAGTGTTTCAGGCGTTTCAGATGTATGTTGCATTTGTTTCATATGGATGTTGCAAAAGTAGATCGGGGGATGTTGCACATGTTGCATATGTTGCAATTGTTTCAGAGGCATGTTGCAAGCGTATGTTTTGAGTGTTTCAGAGGTATGTTTCATCTGTGTATTCCGGACGCATGTTGTAAGTGTGTTTATCTGGATATTGTATATGTTTCACACATATGTTGCATGTGATTTATTTGGATGTTGCGTATGGTTGCAATGGTTTTTCAAGTGTGTTTCATGTGTTTTTTCAAGTGTTTCAGAAGAAAGTGTTTCAACTGCCTTCAGAGGTATGGCAACTGTTGTATTTGGATATTTCAAAAGCAGATCGGGTGTTGCATCTCTCCTCCCCATCTTCTGTTGCATCATCTCTACCAGAGCTGGCATGACATCCATTCGACGCCGCGGTCGGGTCCTTCCGAATCCAAGGCGCCGCGCGCCCTTCCCCTCTTATCGCTCGGACGGCGCGGGCCCCGCATGCTGCGCAAAACGGGAGCGGCAGGGGCCTACTGAGGTGGCGCGGCGGGGGCTTGCAGAGGGAGCGCGCCTGAGATGGCAGCGCAGTGGCGGGATGGGGGTGTGGAGGAGATAGGCCACGGATTGGGACGCGCGCATGCATGCTGACGCTGTTTCTGTACTCAGGTGCCTTTTTTAGGTGCGTCCAGACATGTCCTGGCGCCGCCGGACGTCTGGGTGCTAGACGTACCGTCTTGAAAACTGCCTCTGCTCACATTTTAACTCTCTTTGTGGTGTTGCATAGCATGCATTTATCAAGGTCAAGAGGATTATTGCTCTCAGTGCTCACACCGTGCCTACACTTGAAACCTATCTCCGGGCGGTTAGCTCCGGCGAGCTCTTTTAATTCCTCAAATCCAAGTTCATCACACGAATCTTTATTTGCCTATTGTTCCAATTGCTCACTGACCAAACTGGGCAACCATCTGCCAAATCCTAAAACATAACTTAATCGCCAATTCATTTACATTAGATTTAGACAGTTATTAGCTGTTCGCTAATTTGATTTGGTGCAAACTGTCAGCTGCCCGCGATCGGCGGCCGAACTGAGAGGAAGTAGAAGGGGAACCTGGGTAAGTAGCATGCCGGTTGCTTGCTCGGCTCGGAGGAGAAGAAGATTTGTTTACAATTGTCTTGTTCGATATCAGTCGTCCACTCTCATCTCTCTATATCTCACTTGTCTACTGGGCCAGACTCACACATTTTACTAGCCCACTCCAGGCCACACACGCGCACGTTCTTGGGCTTCGGCCTGGTACTCCTCCGTGGCTGTGCATGCATCACCTGGGTGGGGTTTGCTCAAAAAAAAAAAAAAACACCTGGGTGGGGCTCCGTGACCGTGACACAAACAAAGTCAAATTCCTTTGAAGTATTTTTTTGCTATAAGACGTGAACATCCACTAATGTAATTACTAGACCTAGTATTGAGGATCGGAGAGCAACAGGCCGGTCCAGCTGGCAAAGAAGATGCTTTAATTATGTATTCCGTACTCCGTATGTCTGTGTCATTCATGGTTGCAACTTGCATCTGCTTTTCCTTTGTACTTTTTTTTCTTCAAATTATTAATGGTTAAAACGGAGACGCGTGCATGTTTCACGAGTGGTCTTGCGACCACAAACATTTGGGTGACTGTCTACGTACTGTCTAGTACCAGCGGCTCCTCTGACCGGTTGGTCGGGACGTCCGCCTGGTACTCTCGCGGGCAGGGTTCGAGCCTCCACGGGTGCGCTCGTTCGCCTGCCCGGAGTAAAAAAAATCCCTTCACCTGTCTCGAGTTTTTCAAAGCACAGGCAACGGACCGGTCCACTTATAGGGTAACGGGCCCCTGTGTAAGGACGGGACACGGTATTTGGGGGGTTTTCTCGGCCTGCGTGAAAAATTCTTCTTTCTTAAGCACAAAGTTGCGGGGACTGTCTGCCCACCGTAGGCCGAGTTTTTTTTTACGTACTGTCTAGTAAGGTTCACGGGCCAAGGCCACGGCCGACAAGCTAGGCTTGGGTCATGCTGGGCCAGCTTTGCTCCATTTAAATTGCCACAAAGTAGCTTCGCGTCACGTTGAAACATATTAAACAATTTTTTAGTCAAATTTGATAAATAAAATTTTAAAGTGTGAATGTAAAAGTTTAGTTTCAGGGTCTAGCTTTAATGTGGAGCTCACTACAAGTTGATCAGTTAGCACGAAGTAGCTACCAGTTGTATTGAATCATCCCCAACAAGTTTGAGCCGATTTCAATGAACTTTTCTAAGGTGCAAACATGGTATTTTAGGCCAAATGATTCTTTGCATCCATGGCTTGCATGCAACAACTTCTTTTTGCACTTATTAATGAAAGATGGTAGAGGATCTTTAAAAAAAAGTGCTACACGGGGTCAACACAGATTAACTTCCAAATCAATCATGTCAATTATGTATGTATTGAATCATCCCCAATGGGCCACGGCGGTGCTGGCCAGGAAGATGACGGGAGTCGAGACGACGATGACGACACGACGTCGGCCGGAGAGATGGTGGCGTCCTGGCGTGGCACAAGCCAGGGAGGGTAGGGGTGTGCTGGTGGCGTGGCGTGGCGCAAGCCAGTGAGGGTAGGTCCGTGCCGGCAACGGATGGGCATGGAAAGAAGAAACAGAAGAGGTGTCCGTCCGGCTCGGCGCAGGGGAAGAAAAGGAGAGAGAAGGGTATTATAGACATTTGATCTTTTTGTTAGCAACTATTCGGAGAAGCTGTCCTACCAAACATTTTTCCAACCGTTTCATCAGAGAAGCTGTATCTCGAGTTGTTTGTCGGGAGCCGAACCTCTACCTAACATGTCATTCTCCTCCACTTATTCATGAAAGACGGTAATGGAATTTTTTTTTAAAAAAAAGTATTACACCCATTCAATAGATTAACTTCCAAACCAATCATCGCAATTAATACATATAGTTAGGACAATGATGAATAGTATGCTCACAACCAAACTGACAACCTTAATCAAATCCTCTCCAACAAAATGAAAAAATAAAACCACCGACGACCAAAAGAAAGAGAAACTCACGTATACATGTAGTCCGAAATGATGGAGCTCAATGTCATGTCATGTCATGTCATATGGAGACGCTGTTGGGTATACCTTTGCCGGTGATCCCCTTCTCCTTGCCGCCGACGTTGCCGACGTCCGGGAACAGCAGCGTGTACGGCACCTTGGCGGGTCCCTTCCGGTTCTTGAGCCGCAGGTCCCTGTTCCTCTCCGTGACCCGCTTCTCCACCCGTCGGAGCTCGTCCCGGAACCTGTCGAGTAGCTGCAGCACCTCGCCGTCGTCGGTCCACGCCGCGGTGGCGCGCTGGCCCAGGTAGAGCTCGTCGGAGGTGTGGTTGGAGAGCACCTCGATGAGCGTGAGCCCGAGCGTGGTGGTGAAGCGGTCGGGCACCGTGTCGAGGAAGAACCTGTCCGGGTCGGCCTCCAGCTGCGCCATCTCCGTGGACCCCGGCAGCGGCACGAACCGGCGGCACCGGGTGGGCCGGTTGGGCATGAACCCGGCGTAGCCGTACTGGCCGAAGTTGACGGCGGCGTGCAGCGCGGAGGCGATCCAGATGAGCGTGGACAGCGACTCGGCGAGGTTGGCCACGGTGTCGAGCTCCAGCCAGCACGCCGGGTCGCGCTGGCGGTCGCCGTGGCCGACGGTGCGCACGTCGTGCCACCACGCCTGCAGCTCGGCGTCGGCGGCCACCGCGGCGTCGGAGTGGTAGAAGTGCGCGCAGTAGCTCTGCACCCAGCCGTCGATGGCGCGCCACACGTCCATGCCGTCCACCGCGTACGGGTAGTCCTCCACTGTTAGGAATAAACCTGACTTGGGTGTTTGTCCAATCAGGGGTGCGTTAGGATCGTGTGGGAGTCCACCAGAACATCGTGGGATAGCTGCGAGGATCAAGTTAGATAGAGTCAAAGTACGTTGAGAGGGGGTGGTGTGTGTGGCGCCGGTCAACACGGAGGAGCGCCTTGTGCGGAACGAGTGAGTGGCTCTTGCGCCGTCGCCAGGCGGGTCGTGCGGATCATGGGCGCGAAGGCCGGCATGGAGGCGTAGCTCCGTGGTGTGTCCCTGGCCTATTTATACCCATGTACTCCTTCGGTTGTTTAAGTTGTCAAGTCCAGAAAAATAAAAAGTGCCAAGATACAGGCCGTTGTGTCGGCCGCGGCGTTCGTCGCCGGAAACAGCTTGTGTTCATCGTCTCCCTCGCCAGTACTTTGTGTTCGTGAGTGCGAGTGAGTTCCTGGCCGTAACTATCAATTGGTACCGGAGCCGGTGTATGTACTACGGTGGTTCCTTCAGTCCACCACGAGAGCCACCGAAGAAGAAGCGCGTGATCCCACGCAGAGGTCCGACGGCAACGACGATGGCCGGTGGTGATGTGAAGGAAGGCACCAGCTCGCCGCATACGGTCGTGGTGGAGCGCGGTTTTGGTGGCGTCGAGATCCCGAAGCTGACGAAGACGAACTACCGCGAGTGGGCACTTGAAGTGCAGTGCAACCTGGAGGGCATGGAGCTCTGGGATGCTGTGGAGGGCGGCAACGCCGAGCGCGGCAAGGATCGACGGGCACTGGCTGTCATTCTCCGCGGTGTGCCGCCGGAGATGAAGTCTGGGCTCGTCGCGAAGAAGACGGTCAAGGAGGCTTGGGAGGCGATCAAGTCGCTGCGCATGGGAGACATGCGTGTGCAGGAAGCCAAGGCGCAGCACCTCCTCAAGCAGTTCGAGAACGCGGCGTTCAAGGACGGCAAGGCGATCGACGACTTCGCCGTGAGGATTGGCTCCATTGCCGCGGAGCTGCGCGAGTTGGGCGAGGACATGGAGGACGAGCGCGTCGTCAAGAAGATGCTGCGGGTTGTGCCGTCGAGGTTCAACCAAGTTGCATGCTCCATCGAGATGTTCGCCGACTTCAAGAAGATGTCGCTCGAGGAGCTCGTCGGCAGGCTGCGCGTGGCCGAGGAGCGTTGTGGCGGCGACGAGCTTGGAGGCGAGCGCACCGGGCAGCTGCTGCTCACGGAGGAGCAGTGGAAGGCGCGTCGTCGTCAGCGACGCAACAAGGATCGTGCACGTGCGGGAGATTCGCAGAACGGCCGTGGCGGTGGCCGCGACAACGACGACGACGCTCGCAGCACCACGAGCTCAGGAAGCGGGCGTGGCGGGAGCCGCTTCCGTGGGCGATGCTATGAGTGCGGCGAGCGCGGCCACATGGGCAAGGACTGCCGTGGGAAAAAGAAGGAAACAGCCCTCCTCGCGGACGCTGACGAGGAACCATGCCTGCTGTGAGTCGGCGCGCATGGTGCTGTCAGGTTTAGGAGGGTAATTGTTAGGAATAAACCTGACTTGGGTGTTTGTCCAATCAGGGGTGCGTTAGGATCGTGTGGGAGTCCACCAGAACATCGTGGGATAGCTGCGAGGATCAAGTTAGATAGAGTCAAAGTACGTTGAGAGGGGGTGGTGTGTGTGGCGCCAATCAGCACGGAGGAGCGCCTTGTGCGGAACGAGCGAGTGGCTCTTGCGCCGTCGCCAGGCGGGTCGTGCGGATCATGGGCGCGAAGGCCGGCATGGAGGCGTAGCTCCGTGGTGTGTCCCTGGCCTATTTATACCCATGTACTCCTTCGGTTGTTTAAGTTGCCAAGTCCAGAAAAATAAAAAGTGCCAAGATACAGGCCGTTGTGTCGGCCGCGGCGTTCGTCGCCGGAAACAGCTTGTGTTCATCGTCTCCCTCGCCAGTACTTTGTGTTCGTGAGTGCGAGTGAGTTCCTGGCCGTAACTATCATCCACGTGCAGGTGCAGGTCGGCGGTCCGGGGATCCTTGGACGCCATCCCCCTCTTGACGAGCTCGTTGGGCAGGCCTTGGTCGGTGAACCTCCACTCGGAGTAGATAGCGCAGGACATCTCCATGGCGTACTTCCCCGGGAACATGGTAGTCTCCAGGATGCCGCCTGCGCTGAGCAGGATGCTCCTGGCCAGCGTGTTGATCTGCATGTTGTCCTTGAAATGTGGCTCCAGCAGCTTGTGGATCGGGTGCATGGCGCTCAGCTGCCTCTTGGTGGCGATGATGAACGGCTCCACAGTCGCGTGCGTGAACAGCCTGTGTGGTGTGGTCATGGATGTGCATTGTCATCTCAGACATGGTTGCATAGATCAAGAACGAATCATGCATTGACCACAGATGATTACTAATCACTAATGCATGCTTACTCACTCACTCACCAGTGGCTGATGAGCTGATGGTAGCCTGAATCATTGACGGAGACATGAGCTTTGGCAAGCCACCACAGATGTCCATCGGTGCCTTGGCTGGCAGGGAGGAAGACCCTGCTGGTCTCGTCGCTGTCTCCGGGCAGGCTGAGCTCTATGACAAGAGGCTTGAGGGTGCCGTCGTCCTTGAGGAAGAGCAGCGTGCGCGACGCGTAGACGCACACCCCTTGTTGCGTGTTGATGCGCCGCAGGTATGGCATCAGGTAGTCATGGTGGTCAAGAATATACAGCCTCTTCTCATCTAATGCCTGCATAATCATACATACATATAAGACGGTTGCATTGCATGGTTAATCAAGTTCTTCTCTGATACACAATTTTTGACGACAGACCTTCTGTACTGTTCGTCCTTGGAGCTGCCTCTCGGTATGCTTGGCGGTAATGGAGCTCTCCTTGCCTCCTCTGCTCACCGGCGGGAACACCTCTAGTCTCTTTATCACCACTGGGTTCAGCCCCGCGAGCATCTCCCTCGCGAATTCCTCGTCGGTTCGCCATGCCTCTGGCTCATCTGCAGCACCAGCCATCAAATAAGAGTTAAGATGATTCATCATCAGACATCAAAATAGCTAGTTAATCCAAGGAATTTTTCCCTGTCAGAGAGAGGCACAGAGCACACAACAAGTGTAGTGACAACGACTCACGCTCGATGACTTGAGGGATGGGGAACTTGACGGGCGTCTCCTTGACCATCTTGGACACCTGCTTGTAGGTCTCGTGTGACGGCACCGACGTCTTGAGCTTGTCCATCACCTGCCCATCTACGACCGGCTGCTGGGGCTTCCTGTACAGATCGCCCTTGAGCTGATCAAACGACCGGAAGCTGTTGGTATTCCCATGGAACAGCGCCTTAGATTCTGGGAGCACGAAATATGTCACGGCCTGCACCGCCAGCGTCAGCACCTCCGCCAGCTTCGTCGGGCTGAACCGCTCGTCCGGCGGGATGTAGAAGTCGAGGTTGATCATGTGCTTGCGCGTCTCTGTCACGCCGTCTTGAGTCGTTTCAAGACTAGTGTCAGTCAAATCTAGATGCAGAAATCAAATCAATGGAACTAGCTAGCAGTGGTGTGCTGTGTATATGTGCCTGTCTTGAAGAGAGGGCGGCCGGTGCGGCAGCGTCGCGGGTACGGGTGGGTGGCGGTGCCACCGAGCACCGGCCTGGCGTGGTCCTCCTTGTCCGGGTCGCCTGTTGTGCTCCCCACCATCGCTACACGATGTGGGACTAAACCCCAACAATTGATAGGTGGGGGTTCTCCCGCCTTATATGTTGTGCTCCTCCACCATCGCTACACGATGTGGGACTAAACCCCAACAATTCTTCGCCTCTTCAGCAGCACGCAGATAGATCCCAGTATGTTCACCCACTCGATCTTGCTTGCTTATCGTCTTGAATTTCAATTAATTGTTGATCGATCGATGGCTGTTGCTTCAAATTCAACTGCGTGCATGCAATCGCAACTGCAGACACGGGGAAGGGGAAGCTGAGCGCGGAGGCGCCGCTGAAGGGTGGCAAGAAGACGAAGCAGCAGGGCGCCACGGGGAAGACGAGCACCATGACGTACCAGGTGACCTTCTTCGTGGACGCCGAGTTCGGCACGCCGGGCGCCGTCGTCGTCCGGAACGGGTTACGGAACGACCAGTTCTTCCTCCGGCACGTGCAGCTGGGCCTGCCCGAGGACGGCCGGAGCATCCACTTCGAGTGCAACTCCTGGGTCTACCCCTACAAGAAAACCAACGCCGACCGCGTCTTCTTCATGAACACGGTGAGTAGTATTATACGTGTCGTCAGCACCGAATCATGGTGAGCTGCTACTAGTACATAATAAGCTTCCATGGCATGACTAAATTGACAATGGCGAACCAAACTGAACAGAGCTACCTGCCTGACAAAACGCTCGAGGCCCTGCGTCTGCTGCGCGATGAGGAGCTCCGGAGCCTCCGTGGCAACGGCCGCGGCAAGCGCAAGGACTGGGAGCGCGTCTACGACTACGACTTCTACAACGACCTGGGCGATGTTGGGGTTTAGTCCCATATCGTGTAGCGATGGTGGGGGAGCACAACATATAAGGCGAAAGAACCCTCACCTATCAGACTAGTCTTTTGGGTTGAGAAGGCCCAAATACCTTATATGTTGTCAGCTTAGGTGGACCTGGGACCTGTGGGAGCGTAGGCTCGTGGTAACGTGGTTCTCCGGCGCATGTGCCGCTGGCCTCTGGCCACACTGGTGACACAGACAATCAGGGCAGAAGGGCAATGGCATTGCCCGATCGATCGACTGACCACCAGCAACGGCTAGCTCAACACCTGCTGGTTGTTGAAGCAGCAGGAACAGGACGGGTTGCTGACTACTGGTAGATAGCAAGAAGGAAAGGATTTGCCCGCCCTATATAGACTCCTGGTCCCTGTTGCAAGCAAGAGGCTAATCCCAAGAGCTTGTATACATGCATGGGGATTGGGGATGGGATGGATTATATTCTTGGAGTGGGTGGGTGCGTAGGGATAGATGAGCATCATTCACCTGGATTGTGCTGGAGGAGCAAGAAAAGCTAGCGGAAATAAAGAGGATGGGAGAATGTGTGCCAGTCTTTGGCCTCACCCCTTCCCTGTGTGTGCACCTGATACTATCTGCTTTAGTTTTCTTTCAGGAGAGGGAAGCACAGCCGCAAAGTGCGGTTCCAAACTCGTTAGCTTCTGTTCTTTGGCCAAGAAAACCTGTTGCAAAAGCAGACAAAATGAATTGAGGTAAGTTGGGGGGGGGGGCGCAAAACTGCCAGAATTAGTATGGAACTGCTGGGATCAATAGGAATTTCGTGTCAGTAAATTTATATGGTTCGGGTTGAAACCGAAACTGACAAACCAATATTTGTCATACTAGCACTCAAGTTTGATGCACAACGAAGAGAATTGATAGCATCTGATCCAAACAGTTTTGTGGGACAGGATCAGGACATGTTCAAAATTCATGCTATCCAATAAAGCAAAGTACTGAATGAAAGGTAACCCTGAAGAGTTCCAGAGAAACGTGACTGATAATGTGCTGTGATGATTTCAAGTGTCAGTTGAGGGCTCGCACCCAAAGCACTGAATTGTCTGTTTCTGATAGGGATGGCAAGTAACGAAGTACTCCTACGTAGCAGTGTCGTGTCAATTTCTGAGACCACTGCGACATATAATGGGACGAAGACAGAGCAGACTAGCAGAGCAATTGTGACCTGCCTTCATGATGCCGATGACAGTGCCTCGTCGGTCGGGGAAGTTCTCGACGGCGGAGACAACATCGGCGGTGTTGAAGAAGGTCTGCGCCTGCGCGGCGAGCAGCATGTAGAGGCACATGAGCGGGAGCGGCGCGGGCGCGACCCCCTCGACGGCGAGCCACATGGGGAGGTACCCGGCGGCGCAGAGCAGGGCGCCGGCGAGGAGGACGAGCCAGGGGCGCCTGCGTGCCCACGCGGCGAGGAAGCCCGAGAGGACCCCGGCGTTGGCGCCGACGTCCTTGAAGAAGGCGACGGCGTTGAGCGCGGACTGATGGTAGCGCTGCGAGGCCTTGAGCGCCGGGGAGTAGACGCCGAAGCAGTAGGAGCTCCCCGCGCAGCAATGGACCATCGGCATCGGACGGACCCCGCCGAACCGTGGTTTGTGGTTGTGGGGCCTTGTAGTTGCACAGATCCTGGGTGTCCGATGGAAGCCACGCGTGGGTCCCCAGAGATAACTTAACCGTCTATTGTTCCAATGCTCACTGACCAAACTGGGTAACCATCTCCCAAATCCTAACAGATAACTTAACCGTCAATCCATTTACATTAGATTTAGACGGTTATTAGCAATTCGCTAATTCGATTTGGTGTAAACAAGTCAAATTCCCTCGAAGTTGATATTATATATATAATACAATCCAACAGGCCAAAAGGCTCTTCAAGTATTTCTTTCCAAAAAAAAAGTATTTCTGCTATGAGACGTGAGCATCCACTAATGTAATTGCTAGACTAGACCCGGATCGGAGAGCAACAGGCCGGGCCAGCTGGCAAAGAAGATGCACTGTCCCTCTGTGAGCTTTAAGGGGCCGTTTGGTTGCTTGAATCGTTTCCGATTCTGGCGAGGATCACCTGGAACGGTACCAAACGGGTTACAAACGAAACGTTTCTGCACGCATTCTACTTGGGTTCCAGAATCGGCTGGAGAGTGGTTTCGCCTCCGTTTCTCTTGCTTTCTGTACGTGCTATGAGAATCTAGCCTACCATCCAAATAGTTTCACAAAACGAACCTTTCTGGAAAGAATCTAGACCTGAAACGTTTTTACTGGAATCCCTACCAAACGCAACCTAAGTACGTACGTCGTTGTTTGATGGTACTACTCCGTATGTCGACTGTGTCATTCATGGCTGCAACTTGCATATGCTTTTCCTTTGTATTTTTGTCCAAATTAGTAATGGTTAAAATGAGACACGTGCATGTTTCACGAGTGGTCTTGCGACGATAAACATTTGGCTGACTGTCTAGTAGGGTTCACGGGCCAAGGCCACGGCCGACAGGCTTGGGTCATGCTGGCTCCATTTTTGAATCTCCCCCAACAAATTTGAGTCAATTTCAATAATTTTTTAAGGTGCAAACAAAACATTTTAGTCCAAATGATTCTTTACACCCATGGCGTGCATGGAACAATTTTTTTTTGCACTTATTTATGAAAGCTGGTAATGGATCTTTAAAAAGTGTTACACCGGGTCAACACAGATTAACTTCCAAATCAATCATTGCAATTATGTATGTGTTGAATGCGAACGAGTCTTCGCCTAACTGATTCGATAGCCTCAGTATCATCCCTTAAGTCCTGAGTTTGATTTCCCACCGGAGCGAATTTCAGGCTTGATGGTAAAAAAATCTTCTTGTCAGTCCACGCCAAAGTACAATTCTGTAGCCGCCCCGTCTCACGGGGATGCGGTGCCGATGTATATGGGTAGGGTCGGGTTTCGGGGATTTTCTGATCCACGTGAAAAAGATCTTCTTCTTAATGAAAAACTTGGGGGGCCGTCAACCCTGGGGATGCGGTGCCGTTGTATATGGGTGAGGCCGGGTTCGAAGATTTTTCTCTATCCGCGTGAGAAGATATTCTTTTTAATGAAAAACTGGGGGCGTCAACCCCCCCCCCCCCCCCCCGGCGGATCAAGTTTAAAATTGTGTATGTATTGAATCATCCCCAATGGGCCACAGCAACATGGGCCGGGGAGACGACAAGAGTCGAGATGGCGGCGCGACGCTACGCGGGGCGGAGAGACAGTGGCAGCCTAGCGTGGTGCGGCGCAAGCCGGTGAGGTAGGTGCGTGCCGGCGACGGATTGGCGTGGAAAGACGAAAGAAGAAAGAGAAGAGAAGGTGTCCATCCGATTCCACGTATGAGAAGAAATGGAGAGAGAAGGAAAGGAAAAAAAGAGAGCATTATAGACATTTGATCTTTTTTAACAACTACCAGGAGAAGTTGTTTTACAGTACATTTTTTTCAACTAGTAAAGCTAGAGCTAGAAAAACCGTTTCATCATAGAAGCTATATCAGGAGTTGTTTGGTGGGAGCCGGACCTCTACCAAACACGCAGTTCTCCTCCACTTATTCATGAAAGACGGTAATGGATTTAAAAAAAAAGTATTACTTTTTCTCTCGAATAAAAAAAATATTACACCCATTCAATAGATTAACTTCCAAACCGATCATCGCAGTAATATATATAGTTAGGACAATGATGAATAATACGCTCACAACCAAACCGACAACCTTAATCAAATCCTCTCCAACAAAATGATGATAAAATAAAACCACCGACGACCAAAAGAAAGAGAAACTCACGTATATACATGCATATATGTACGTGTAGTCCGAATGTCATGTCATGTCATATGGAGACGCTGTTGGGTATCCCTTTGCCGGTGATCCCCTTCTCCTTGCCGCCGACGTTGCCAACGTCCGGGAACAGCAGCGTGTACGGCACCTTGGCGGGTCCCTTCCGGTTCTTGAGCCGCAAGTCCCCATTCCTCTCCGTGACCCGCTTCTCCACCCGGCGGAGCTCGTCCCGGAACCTGTCGAGCAGCTGAAGCACCTCGCCGTCGTCCGTCCACCCCGCGGTGGCGCGCTGGCCCAGGTAGAGCTCGTCGGAGGTGTGGGTGGAGAGCACCTCGATGAGCGTGAGCCCGAGCGTGGTGGTGAAGCGGTCGGGCACCGTGTCGAGGAAGAACCTGTCCGGGTCGGCCTGCAGCTGCGCCATCTCCGGGGAGCCCGGCAGCGGCACGAACCGGCGGCACCGGGTGGGCCGGTTGGGCATGAACCCGGCGTAGCCGTACTGGCCGAAGTTGACGGCGGCGTGCAGCGCGGAGGCGATCCAGATGAGCGTGGACAGCGACTCGGCGAGGTTGGCCACGGTGTCGAGCTCCAGCCAGCACGCCGGGTCGAGCTGGCGGTCACCGTGGCCTACGGTGCGCACGTCGTGCCACCACGCCTGCAGCTCGGCGTCGGTGGCCACCGCGGCATCGGAGTGGTAGAAGTGGGCGCAGTAGCTCCGCACCCAGCCGTCGATGGCGCGCCACACGTCCATGCCGTCCACCGCGTACGGGTAGTCCTCCACGTGCAGGTGCAGATCGGTGGTCCGGGGATCCTTGGACGCCATCCCCCTCTTGACGAGCTCGTTGGGCAGGGACTGGTCGGTGAACCTCCACTCGGAGTAGATTGCCGAGGACATCTCCATGGCGTACTTCCCCGGGAACATGGTCCTCTCCAGGATGCCTCCTGCGCTGAGCAGGATGCTCCTGGCCAGCGTGTTGATCTGCATGTTGTCCTTGAAATGTGGCTCCAGCAGCTTGTGGATGGGGTGCATGGCGCTCAGCTGCCTCTTGGTGGCGATGATGAACGGCTCCACCGTCGCGTGCGTGAACAGCCTGTACATGTGGTGTCGCCATGGATATGCAAGCATGGTCATATACTCATATATGGATGCATGCATCAAGAACGTCCGAATCATGCACTGCATTGACCACATGAAACAGATGACATGGTACTGATGCATGCTGACTCACTCACTCACCAGTGGCTGATGAGCTGATGGTAGCCTGAATCATTGACGGAGACATGAGCCTTAGCAAGCCACCACAGATGCCCATTGGCGCCTTGGCTCGCAGGGAGGAAGACCCTGCTGATCTCGCCGTCGCCGGCGCCGTCACTGGGCAGGCTGAGCTCTATGACGAGAGGCTTGAGGGTGCCGTCGTCCTTGAGGAAGAGCAGCGTGCGCGACGCGTAGACGCACACCCCTTGTTGCGTGTTGATGCGCCGCAGGTACGGCATCAGGTAGTCATGGTGGTCAAGAATATACAGCCTCTTCTCTTCTAATGCCTGCACAATATCACCATGCATAGGAGTAATAGATACAAATGATCACTACTACTAGTTCCGATCCAACTGACAGGACAGAATTCTCTGGAACACGTTTTTTGACGACTGACCTTCTGGACCGTTCGTCCTTCGAGTTCGAGCTGCCTCTGGATATGCGCGGCGGTAATGGAGCTCTCCTTGCCTCCTCTGCTCACCGGCGGGAACACCTCTAGCCTCTTGATCACCACCGGGTTGAGCCCCGCCAGCATCTCCCTCGCGAATTCCTCGTCGCTACGCCAAGCCTCTGGTTCATCTGCATCAGATACGGGAATTTTTCTGATGAATGATGCAGAGCTCTGTCAGAGGCAGAGCAGAGCAGAGCTGCAGAGCTCTTACGCTCGATGACTTGAGGGATGGGGAAGTTGACGGGCGTCTCCTTGACCATCTTGGACACCTGCTTGTAGGTCTTGTGCGACGGCACCGACGTCTTGAGCTTGTCCATCACCTGCCCATCCACGACCGGCTGCTGGGGCTTTCTGTACAGATCGCCCTTGAGCTGCTCAAACGACCGGAAGCTGTTGATATTGCCATGGAACAGCGCCTTAGATTCCGGGAGCACGAAGTGCGTCACGGCCTGCACCGCCAGCGTGAGCACCTCCGCCAGCTTGGTCGGGCTGAACCGCTCGTCCGGCGGGATGTAGAAGTCGAGGTTGATCATGTGCTTGCGCGTCTCCGTCACGCCGTCTTCAGGCGTTTCAAGACTAGTACTGTCAGTACAAATTTAGATGCGTGGAGAAATGAAATCAGATCAATGGAGCTTGTATATATGTGCCTGTCTTGAAGAGAGGGCGGCCGGTGCGGCAGCGGCGTGGGTACGGGTACATGGAGGTGCTGCCGCCAAGCACCGGGCGGGCATGGTCCTCCTTGTCCGGGTTGCCCAGGTCGTTGTAGTAGTCGTAGTCGTAGACGCGCTCCCAGTCCTTGCGCTCGCCGCGGCCGCTGCCACGGAGGCTGCGCAGCTCCTCGTCGCGCAGCAGACGCAGGGCCCCGGGCGTCTTGTCAGGCAGGTAGCTCTGTTGGGTTCGCCATTGTCAATCTGTCATGCCATGGAAGCTTAAAAGTACTAGTAGGTCCATGATTCGGTCCTGACGACACGCACCGTGTTGATGAAGAAGACGCGGTCCGCGTTGGTCTTCTTGTAGGGGTAGACCCAGGAGTTGCAGTCGAAGTGGATGCTCCGGCCAGCCTCGGGCATGTCCAGGTGCACGTGGCGGAGGAAGAACTGGTCGTTCCTCATCCCGTTCTTGACGACGACGGCGCCCGGCGTGCCGAACTCGGCGTCCACGAAGAAGGTCACCTGGTACGTCATGGTGCTCGTCTTCACGGCGCCCTGCTTCGCCTTGGTCTTCTTGCCGCCCTTGAGCGGCGCCTCCGCGCTCAGCTTCCCCTTCCCCGTGTCTGCAGATTGCGATTGCATGGCCAAGCAGTTGAATTTGAATCAACGACAGTCATCGATGGATCAACAATTTAATTGAATTGGAATTCGATCAAGACGACAATTAAGCAAGCAAGCAAGAGTACTGGGGGCTGGGTGGTGAACAAGAACAACGTACTGGGATCCATCTGCGTGCTGCTGAAGAGTCGAAGCGTGGTGGTCTTCCCCGGCGACGACAGGCCCAAGTGGCAGGACACGACCACGGTGCCATTGATAGCGATGTGGTTCTCCGGCGCATGAGCCGGGCTCCGGCGGTCCCAACAGAAGGGCATTTGCATTGGCCGAGAAGGATCCACGGAGCACCAGCAGCAACGTACGGCTGGCTCTAACACCTGATCTCCTGATCCCTGTTGAGGCTAATCCCAAGCGCTAGCTAGCTTATATACATGGCAGTCGGCAGTCGTAGTCCAGTAGATGCATGCCACGGGGGTGGGGATGGATTATATTCTTGGAGTGCGTAGGTGGGCTTGCAGGCCGGGGATGAGCTAGCATCCTTCGTCTGGAGGGAATGTGCTGCTGCAAGAAAAGCTAGCTATCGCGCAGAAAGAAGAAAGATCGAGGAGGATGGGGAGAATGTGTGCCAGCCTTTGGCCTCTCGTGTGCATCTGATGCTACCTGCCCTGGCTGCTGCTGCTTTACTTTTCTTTCAGGAGAGGGAAGGAAGCATATGTGCTGTGTAGCCACAAAGTGCCTCATCGTCAGCTTCGTTCTATTCTGTCAGTTTCGTTCTTCAGGCGGCAGCTTTCATTGATTCATTCTTCCGTGAGGGAGGGGAGGACGGGAGGGGGGGCCACCGGGACCAGGACAAACAACTTGAAGCGTATCACTGACTAGTGCAGCGGCAGTGAATTAGTACACTGAAAGTGAGCTTGTCCTGGAGACAACGGCATTGGCAGGCAGGCCTCACAAGTCAGAACAGATCGATGTGGATTTTGGAAACGAATCTATCTGGCTAGCCTGCTGACTGGCTCAGTGTGTGCTGCTCCCGCTGGACATATATTCTCACATTCATTTCCGACTATTGTTTGACATTGACAGTTCCAAGGTTCAGTGTGCAAAGCAAAGGAAACACAACAGCATGCCACAGACTTGGTGGATCGACCATAAGTAGATGTTGGGGGCGTACTATGTTACTAGTCCGAGTGTTGCACGCCTACACGTCTGCATCAATGACGTATGGAGAGGAGGCTTACGGTTACTCCCTCCGCCCCGGAATAAGAGTCGTTTTACGATTCAGCACGCCAACTAAGAACAATAAGAAAAGACCCAAATGCCCTTACGAACACTGTTTCTCTCTCAATCATGCGCTCCTCCCAATCCCATCCAGATCCAGATCCAGATCAGCTGTTGTACAACCCCACCACTCTCTTTCTAGGACGGGATAAAAAAAAACGGATTACTACTTACACTAGCTGTTGGAGCTTTGAAGGGAGCTATAACGTGAGTTACGGAGTAGTTGGCAAGATTGTGATTAAACTAAACGGAGAATAAAGAAAGCAAAAGAATGCCTAGTTACGAAAGGAATATATATACGTATACGCCAAAAGAAAGAACCTTAAACCTTCACCTACGTATAGTTACGGCTGGAGCAAATTTATTACAAAAGGGAGTTAGATGGCCGGAATCCAATTTGGTGAGCGACGCTCGTTGCCACCACGTCAGGTGCGGAGTCCAATCCCGCGCCGCCGTACGTCTTCGATCCAATTCGCGCGTGGACCCAGAAACCCGAAGCAGGACCTTGCCGTGTGCACACCATGCACCAGCGCGGTTCTGTCGTGAAGCAGGTAGGTCTCTCTTTCTATATTTATTTTTCTGCTTTTATTTTTTTTATTTTCTACTGCCTTTTTAATTTTTTTTACATAAACCTATATATTTTACATGATCGTATATGATACTAGTTGTACATTAACTGAAAAATATAATGCTATGCACCATATTTTCCCTTTTTCACCATTTTTCCTCTATTTTTTCACTTTTTCTCTTCTTCTGATATAATTGAATCTTGTGACCGCAAATTTGTAAAAGTTATTATGATGATAATTTATCTACGTAAAAAGTTATGCACATAAGCTGTGGTAATTTTCTAAAATGAAAAGTTACGAAAATAATTTTTTCCAAAAAAGAGAAGTCAAAAAGACTATTATGACAAATTGTGATGATAAGTTATTCTGTATATAGTTATGGGCATAATTTGTGCGTATAACTTCGTAACTTTCCAAAAATGAAGATATGTAAATGTCTTTTTACAAAAAAAAATAATAAAAAGTTATGATGATAAGTTATCACATAAAAAAGTTATGCACATCGGTTATATATATAACTTTGTAACTTTCCAAAAAAAAGACGCGGGAATAAATTTCTAGGAAACTGTGTTGATAAGTCCTGGTTTACAAAATATTGTACATAAAAGTTATGTGCATAACTTTACAACTTTCTAAGAAAATATGGTGATAAATTTTGCACAAAAAATTATACGTAAAAGTAATAAGTATAACTGATGTAACTTTCCAGAAAAAGGAAAGTTGCAGAAATTGTTCTTTTTTCAAAAAAGGAAAGTTGTGGGGTTGATGGGATTGACAGTTGGATTTCAAGCTAGCAGTCGTTCGCTCATTAGCTAGGTTGGTTAGATGGTTTTCTTGTGATTGACAGAAGACCGAACCGAAGGTGGATTCAGAACCTGAGTATTTTGGGAATATACTTGACACTGGATCCAACCATGTATCAGAAAGACCAGTCGTCCTATAAATATAAGAGACGGATTGAGAATATACACTCGACGTAAAACCAATCTACTATTGTCATGTTCTTTTACATTATTCTACTTTTCACATCTAGGTCAATAGTCGTGTTTTGCTAGTTTCTCGTAAATAAGCCGCGAGCTCTGGCGTCATCGGAGTATCATCCTTTGTTGCTCTTGCTAAAGATGGCAACATACACTAAAAACCTGTGTACCCACAGGCATTAGACCTAGTGGGCGCGGATACAGGCGCCAACTTGTGCCAACGGGCACGGGCGTAGGTACAGATTTGTACCCAACAGAAAGAAAGATGGGTAAGAAAATATCATACCCGCATTCACAAACCCGCCAAACCCGCATTGACATGTGGGGCCATTGCAAAAGAGGTATATAATCTACTTATCCTAGGGTTCCATACTTCCATCCATCCACCCGGACAGCCCATCTCACACCACCACCCCACCAAGTGCCCACGGGCCTCCACTGTCCACTCCTCTTGAAAGGTCCTAATGGCTAGAGGGGGGGTGAATAGCCTATTAAAAATTTCTACAACAACACTTAGCAAATATGTTAGACAATTAAACGACGAAGCTAGTGTTGTGCTAGCCTACTAAAAGAGCAAGCCACCTACCACAATTTTAGTGACTATGATCACTAAGCACATAATTTGCTAAGTCACTACACTAAGTTAGTGAGCTCTCAAAGGCTAACTAAAGAGCCTCACTAACCACTAGACCCGACATAAGCTAGCTCTCAAAACTAATTACACTAAAAAGCCTAGCTACACTAAGAATGTAATACAAGAGAGGCGAAGTGATAGTTATACTGCCGTGTCAAGGATAGAGCCAATCACAATATGTTGGAGCCAATCAATCACAATCAATCAAGAAATCCCCAAACAATGATGACATAAGATTTTTTTACCAAGGTTCACATGCTTGCTGATAAGCTAGTCCTCGTTGTGGCGATTCACTCACTTGGAGGTTCACGCGCTAATTGGCATCACACGCTAAACCCTCAATAGGGTGCCACACAATCAACACAAGATGAGGATCACGCAAGCCACGAGCAATCCACTAGAGTACCTTTTGGCTCTCCGCCGAGGAAAGGTCAAGAACCCCTCACAATCACCATGATCGAAGCTGGAAACAATCACCAACCTTGGCTCGACGATCCTCGCTGCACCAAGCCGTCTAGGTGGTGGGAACCACCAAGAGTAATGTCGGATACCATAAAAAGGGGTACCCTAAGCAAGAACCGAAAAAATTGCTTAGACCTTGTAAATATCGAAGCCAAGAGACAACCACGAGGCCTCGGCCGATTCTCCGGCAATCACTTCTCCCTTGCTATTGTGCTGCAAAACAAAGTTAGAATTCAAAGTTTGTTTTGGTGCCTTTGGTTGGTAGGCATATCTATTTGGAGTGGCCCAGATTGATTTCTTCAGTTTCTGATAATCTTGCACTTTTACTGCAACCTTCTGCTTGGGCTTTACATGAGCAGAAGAGAAAGGGGTGGCCTTCCCTTTTCTATGGGGGGCGGCACTACCGCCCTTCACAGCGGCACTGCCGCCCTAGGCTGGCTGTGCTGCTCGGGGATGGCCTTGTGCCACCATCTGTGTAGGCCTGTATGTACCCACTTTACCCTTGCTCATGAACTAAACACACTCATATCCATTTATTACCTTTCTCCCATTGATTTTGCCTCCATGAGTGTGCCCAAGCCCATCCTTGATTCTAGAATTTCTTCCATCTATGTATTGTGGCTTTTTTGGTTGATTCACTTTGCCACTAGCAGGTTTCTTAGCTTCCAAAGACTTCTTTTCAAGCATGTCATTGAGCCTACCAATCTCCTTTTTCATTGTCTCCATATTTGCAAGGTTAGTAGAATAAACATTTAAATCAAGATTATAGCATTTTCGACAACCTTGACTAGTAGAGGGAGTAGACATGTCATTTGCTTTAGAAGGTTGTGGAGTGCTCTCCTGAAGAAGACTATATTGCTCCTCAAGTTTGTTGTGCTTTTCAACTAAGACACAATACTTGTCATTGAGTGCAATATTTGCCTTCTTTGTGAGAGCATGTTCTCTTTGCTCTTCGGCCAAAGCCTTGTTCAAAGAGTCCACCTTACTTCTTTCTAATGCAAGAGCTTTCTTGCAGCTGATATACATCTTTTCATTTCATCTAAATTGTCATCCAAATCAGCTAGCTCCGCTTTGACATTATCTAGTTTCTCCAAAATTTTAGTGATAAAGAGTTTGGTCTTAGGATCCAATTTCTTAGACAATTTTGCATACTCTTTTACATTTCTAGATTCATCTTCACTTGAGCTTTTACTAAGTTCACTACTAGAAATGTCACTAGGAGGAGGAGTTGGTTTTGATTTTGATTTTACCTTCTCACCCTTTGCCATAAGACAAATGTGAGGGGAGTCATCATCATCGGACATGTTGTTGAAGAGCCTTGGTGTAGAGGATGGCTTTTGAATAGCCACGGTTGCAACCTTCACATCCTCATCACTTGACTCCTTTGTTTAGTCCCACTCATGCCCAATGTGTGCTTCTCCCATTTTCTTGTATCTCCTCTTGCTCTCATGCTTGTCATCATTCTTGTCCTTTTTGTACTTGTTATCCTTCTTCTCATATGGGCACTTAGCAACAAAGTGTTCGGTGCTGCCACAATTATAACAAAGTCTCTTCTTCTTCTTTGGGAACCTCCTTTGCACAATCTTGTACCCATTCTTTTTCAGCCCCTTGTGATAGTCCTTCATGAATAAGGCCATGTCATCAATTCTTTTGTAATCAGCCCCATCATCTTCATCTTCACTAGAGGATGAATTATCTTCATCTTCTTGTGGGATTTGCTTCACTTCTTTGGGCTGCCTTGTGGATGATTGCTTGCTGCCCTTTTGCTTGCTTGATGTGTTTTGCTTGCTTAATTTGTTTGCCTTGAGAGCAATCTCCTTGATCTTCATGCCATCAAGCTTGGCTTGCAACTCACCAAGCTTTCTCCTCTCACCGGCTTCCTCCCTTTGCATATCAAATGTAAGCAACCTTCCAAGTACATCATTGGGAGTGAAGTACTCAAATCTCTTCTTGTCCCTAATTAAAGTGACCACGGTCTCATTTCTTGGAGAATAAGCCTCCAACATAACTTTCACTACCTTGTGGTCATCAAGCTCATCACATCCAAAGCCTTTAATCTTTTGAACCAACACCATCAATCTATCAAACATCTCTTGTGCCCCTTCATCATCATTTATCACAAACCTATTGAGCTTTGCCATCAACAAATCAATTTTGGCTTTTCTCACATTGTCAACACCTTCATGTGCAATGATCAATGTATCCCAAATCTGTTTTGTCACATTTACATTCATCACACGGTTGTACTCATTTCCATCCAAGGCACTAAGAATAATACTTGTGGCTTGACTATTGAGTTGGATGGCCATAAGCTCTTCATTTGTAGGTGCTTCGGGATCTTTGGGTGTTTGAAGTCCATTTGCCACTATCTCCCAAAGACATGGATGAATACCTTCAAGATAAGCATTCATCAAGTGCTTCCACTTGGCAAAGTTGGTCCCATCGAAATGAGGCAACTTCCCCGTGGGCACATTGATGTGATATTTCTTATGAGCATTAGACAAATAAGAATAGTTAAAGGATATGGCTGCATATTTCTTCTTGTTGGTGCTGACCTTTTCCTTGCTATCCTTCTTCTTGTCCTTACTCTTCTCTTTCTTGCTGCTCTTGGAGGTATGGTATGACACATCATCATCACCATCTTCTGAGCTGCTAGAAAGCTCACTAGATGATGCATCATGCTCATCTTTCTTCTCTTGCTTCTTAGCTCTTGCTTCTCTTCTCTTTGCCCTTTCTTCTCTTATGATTCTTGGCTGCTCTTTTCTCATTTTCTTGTCTTCAAGTAGCTCTTCTTTCTTCTTCTTTTCCCTTTCTTCTCTTCTTGCCATTTTGGCTTCTCTTATTTCCTTTCTTGCTCTTCTTCTCTCGGCATCGGTTGAGTTATTATCTTGGGGAGTAGGTGTACCACCACTTGCTGATGCAAGTGATAGCTCATTGCTACTTCCATAATCATCATCATCAATATGAGCAGCAGCTCCCCTAGACTCACAAGGTCATCTTGATCCTCCTTCGCTCTCCATACTTCATACGGTAAAGCGTATACGAAGTATCCTAGCTCTGATACCACTTGTAGGATCCTTTGGAGGTTAAAGGAGGTCTAGAGGGGGGGTGAATAGACCTGTAAAAAATCAACTCAAAATCTTATCAGATCACAGGGCGGCACTGACGCTCTTGGAGGGCGACACTGCTGCTCTCTAAAATTTGCTCAGAATGAAATGCAATTTCACTAGTGAAGTCCACTCCTTCTCAGTATCTCAACCCTATAATATCAAGACCAGATCTAGCTCGAAGACTGGATACCACAAAATCACCACACGAAGGTGGATCAACAACTCAAACCCTAGCAAGGGCTGAACCAGCAAGCACAGCAGCAAAAGCACGCGAGACAAGTGATTTATCCCGTGGTTCAGCTCGCCACAAGAGGCTTGCCTAGGTCCATGTTGTTGAGGAAGCCACAAAGGCTTGGGCTCACCACAAAGGCTAGCCTTACCCTCGTTCTCAAATCAAGAGAGTGAACTCTTGAAGTGAGGGGTGATTCATTAGTTGAGAGAGAGTGAGGTACAGACCTCCCTTGGCTACCACACAAGTTGGCAAGCTCAAGATAGAATTGATATGATTTTTGGCTGGCTATTTTGGCTGGGTGTGAAGATGTAAATAAGATAGAATTGAGCATCTGGTTCAACAGTTGACCAACTATCCTAAAATTCCTCTTAATAGTACGGCATTTCCTAAACTCAAATTCAAAGTATAAATGAATTTTAAACCTTCTTGAGTCCAGCACGGCCATCATTAGTAACTAGGACACCAACAACCTGTACATCATCCTCATTTCCCAATTCTCTGCTTGTCATCTCGATAAATCTCATTAGTCCTCTAATTTGGTGGTCATCAACGCCAAATCCACTTTAGGGCTTGATTGTACTTACAATGCAAAACTGTCGCTTATCAGTGACTGTTCCTAGGAAAACTGCACTATTCCAGACTACAAGGATGCCACCCAAAGCACCAACTTACGAAATATAATCAAACTTATCAAAACGACAAGGAGCAAATTGTCTGACATAATATATATCAAAGTGCTCATGTTTAGTCTCTTGAAGGCACATGACAGAACAAGAACATTCTTCAAATTTTGTCCCTAACCACATCCCACTTCTCAGATGCATTGATGGCACGAATATTCCAACATAAGATGTGTCAATTATGTGTACTCATTGATAAATGAATGTGTGGGAGCGATCTCTGATTTCACTAGGAGCATCTGGTTGGGAATACGGCAGTGCTTAAAGGCATTTATCCAGACAGAGACATAAGAGAGCAAATGATAAAAGTACCAAATGAAAACATCCCATGAATTAAGGTTTACGACTATCAGAAGAATGCACCCAGACACAACAAGTTTGGGGAGCATGAACCTGCTACTAAAGCACACATGATGTTCACCAGCCATAAGACTAAACACTGGGAAGATGATAACGATGGAGCAGAAGGAATGCAGCACCCCAAGGGCTGCAGGATGTAGATCATTCATTGTCTTCGACATCGGGAACCTGTGGTGTGGGCGCTTGCCTTAGCGCGTCGTCGATGAGATCACCAGGTGTCGGTGTTTTGGACCGATGGGTCCTCAACCAACGAGTGAAAATGTACTGCGTGTCCCTAATCCTGGATGGTGATGCAAAGAGACACAATGTTTATACTGGCTCAGGCAATAGGTGCCCTACGTCCAGTCTGAGAGAGCGATCTTGTATTCCTTGCACCGAGGTGCTTATAGTAGGGGTTTACAAGCTGGGCGAGAGAGGGAGCTAGCCCTAGGTCTCTATGAGGAGTGGCGTGGGTTGCTTGAGATGTTGATCTCTTGCAGTGAGGGTGTGCGTGCGTTACAGAGCGTTGTGCGTTGCTTACACGTGTGTCTGATGCCTAGAAGCGGCCCTGACCACTCCCTTTTATAGTCGAAGGGAGGCACAGGGGCGGTACATGTATTTGCTACATGGCGTTCTTTGGTAGAGGCGACATGTCTGAGCCCTGCAGCTTGTCACCGTGGCGGCATGGTCGGTGGAGCGGTCTTGTCCTCGGTGCACTGGAGCGACGTGCCGGTCACGCCCGATCCTATGCGACGTGGGAGCTCCTATGGTGGCAGGCGCGCCTTCTTCTATTGGAGGCGTGCTAGTCACTGTATGTTTGACCGGCGCGGAGTGCCGAGGCTGGGTTGATGCGATGGCATGGGTACGCTGATTCTGAGGCTACAGGAGCTAGACCCTATGCACGACGTGGGAGCTCTTGCAGCCTGACGCAGGGCATGGTGCGTACTGCGGGCGACGTGCCGGTCCCAGCGTGCTGACAACATAGAGAGCCGAGGCCTAGTCGGTGCAAAGGCTGAACCATTGTGGGGGGCTCGGCGGGCGCAAGCCCCGAGGCTACAGGAGCCCGGGAGTGGGTAGCCGAGGCTCGGAGGGAGCAGTTGGTCTTGCACGTTGATTCCAAGGCTATAGGAACCCGGACGTGACTTTCCATGCCTGAGCAGGGGTTAGGCAGCACAGCGCAGCACGGGTGTCCGCCATGGGCACAGTGCCGAGCACAGCGGCCGGTAACCCCCGCCCCGTCCTATCTCGAATGGCATGGGGTCGATGTGACTCCCGTCTCGTCGGCCACTACGCTGTACCGTGCCGACGCGCGGCTGACGTCGTGGGAGTGGTTGAACGCGTTAGTTGGATGTAACGTCCCGTCAGAGAAGTCGGCCAAGGCGGCGGTGACGGGGTTGATGCCAAGCCGGCCTCGAGCGAGTCGGTAACTAGGTGCTCGTCCGAGGCCTCGTGGCGCAGGGCCTCGGGCGAGTCGGAGAATCGGTACCTCATCCGAGGCCTCGTGGTGCGGGGCCTCGGGCGAGTCGGAGAATCGGTACCTCGTCCGAGGCCTCGTTGCGTGGGGCCCTCGGGCGAGTCGGAGAACCGTACCTCGTCCGAGGCCCTCGTGGTTTTGTTCTGGCCGAGCCCGCTTCGGGTGAGCCCGGATATTGTTCGAGGTGGGCCGGTGGTCCAGCCGGGCCTCGAATAAGGTGTGGGTTTGCCTGTGGTTGTCTCTTGGCTTCGATATTTACAAGGTCTAAGCAATTTTTTCAGTTCTTGCTTAGGGTACCCCTTTGTGGGGGTATTAACCCCTATACCCTTACGGCTAAGCTTGGGCTGGCCCGGATCGATGGGTTCGGTCCACCCAAAAGACGACGTGCGGCCCAGTTAACCTGATCGGAGTCCCACACAAGGAATCAAGACGGATTTGGTGACCAAGCAGATCCATTCCGGTCGTTAGAATAGGGATCCTTATCCGGCCACATATGGCAATTGTAACTGACTAGGATGAGTTTCTAGATCTGTAACCCTGCCCCCCGGACTATATAAGGCGGGCAGGGGACCCCTCTAAAAAGCATCTCTCATTGACATACAGCAATACAAATCAGACGCAGGACGTAGGTATTACGCCTTCTTGGTGGCCGAACCTGGATAAAACCTCGTGTCTGTCTTGCGTCACCGTCTTGTTTGGGGCTTGCGCATCTGTCTGCCGATAATCTACTACCTTGGGCATACCCCTAGGTAGACTGCCGACCATATTTCGTCGACAGTGGCACGCCAGGTAGGGGGTGTGCGTACTGCTCTCTAGGCAAACAAGATGGTCATCATCTCCAGCTCCATGGCTACGCCCAACGGCCTCACGTTCACCGTCGGCCAGATCACCTGGACCACCGGCGCCGACGACTCCATCGCCATGACCATGGAGGAGGCGTGGATCCAACCTGCGCCGACGACTACTTCACCTGCATCGGCTATGGCTCCGACCACGGTGAACACGGCTCCGACCACGATGGATCTGGCTCCGACCACGGTACATCTGGCTCCGACCACGGTACATCTGGCTCCGACCACGCCTACAGCCACGCCGACAACCCGTCATCCGCTTCCCCGCTACAGAGGAAAGCAGATCGACAACACCGACCTGCTCGACTCCATCGATCGGGTCGGCATCAAACTCGCTGAAACCCTAGCTCTAGTAAGTACGATTCAAAGCCAACCTAATGAGCAGGTAACAGCTCCCCACAACAGATCTATCCGACCAGCTCGGACCAGTCGTCCTGCGCGACTTGGAACGGATCTCGTGGTCGTATCTACTCCTGAGGGGCGCTTCGCTCGTCGCCAGCCAGCCTTCGCGACGAGTCTCCGACTCTGCGAGTACGAAGTCCCGACGGAGAACCACCAGGTCCAGCCCTACGGCCTGCAAAACGCTGCCTCCTGCTATGCGGGCAATCTACGACGCCGCTTGGATCTGTGTCCTATACACCGATCTCAGTCGAAGCCATGCAACATCGTCAACATGGTCCGGATTGAAGATTATCAAGAAGGATCCGTCCACACGGTCCGAGAGGGCGACTCCAGCTCCTCATCTGGCATCGCATCCAACGCATCTGTCCACACCGAGCTTCAGCGTCACAAAGATGAAGGCGTCAAATACGATCTGGATCTACCAGACCACGCCCCGGGTTTCCCCCAATTTCCGTCTTTCCCGCCAAGACGAGGGGATTTGATCCATGTTGTCAGCAATGACGAGCCACCAGCAGTCGGCGAAACAGAACAAGAAAAAACTGCACGCGAAGCACGCAATATTGACTGGTTTAATCGCCGGCAAATCGAAGCTGAAGCAGACCAGGAGGCACGACGCATAAGGGTCCAACCACGTGACCTCAACAATGCTTTCGATAGGGTGGGGGACAAACAAGTCTTCAAGACCCCAAGCGCCAACGTAGCCGTCGCCATGGCGACAATGCAGCGGCTGCCCAACACTCCCGAGACCCAAGCAGTCCATGATGACATACAAGCTTATCTGACGGCTGCTATGGCTCAGACCGTAGAGATGAATCAAGCCCGGGCTCCATCCATTTCAGTTGAATCAAGCCACAGCCGCCAATACTCAAGTCGCTCACAGCCGCTCAACCGACGTGGCTCGCACAACAACGACCCGTCGGACAACCATCAAGGCGGAAACGGTGGTCATGATGGCGATCGGGACAAAAACCGCCGCCGGGAGGATAACCGCCACGACGTTCAAGGTGACAACCACCGAGATAACCGCGATAATCGCCGTGATAACCACGGTCGCAGGGCTAATCCAGATGGCAATCGAGATCGCCGCGATGGCACTAACGATCTCCGCCATTACCTCGGTGGACGTGATCTGCGTGCTCGCATCAACCAGAGAGCCAACAATCGTGCATCCCATGAAAGCTATCGCCGTATGGAGTATGACACCGCCCACGGTCCGCCGGGTCTGAAGCAGTTCACTCCACACCTTCGCCAAGTCATATGGCCCAAGAATTTCAAGCTCGAGAAACTTCAGAAGTACGACGGCAAGGAAAACCCCGAATTATGGGTCATGCTCTACGAAACTGCGTGCCGATCAGCCATGGCTGATGAGCACATCATGTCTAACTACTTCCCAGTCGCTGTTGGTCATGCAGGTCACCAATGGCTGGTTAGCTTGCCGCCGAACTATTTTGACTCTTGGCAGGAGCTCAAGCAGGCCTTCATCGACAATTTCATCGCTACTTGTGAACAACCTGGCAACAAGTACGATCTGCAACGGATCCGAGATCGGAAAGACGAACCGCTGCGCGAGTACGTTCGGCGTTTCTCAGAGATGCGCATCAAGGTCCCATCAATCTCCGACAACGAAGCAATCGAGGCTTTCGTCACCAGCCTCTGCTTCCACGACGCCCTAAGAGACAAGCTCCTCTGGAAGAGACCTAAATCAGTCACAGCGCTTTTGGCCACCGCTAAGAAATACGCGGACGCTGACGACGCTAAAAAGATAATCGTTGAAGAAGCAGCAAGGGTTCCACGCTCCGACCACCCTCCACACCGCGACGATTACCACGGCAATCGTGGTCGAAACGACAATTTTGACCGCCACAACCAGCGCAACGACTCCCGCGACCACCGTGACCAACGTAATCAGCGGCGCAACCGCCGTGATGATTACAGGAGCAAGCGTGCTCGGGAAGACGACGGCGAGGTCAATACCATGAAAAAGGGCGGCGGATGTCGTAACTACGAGGACGACTACACCAAAGCATTGAAGGGGCCCTGCCAGCTCCATCCTAAGTCGAACCACACCATGGAGAATTGCCGCGTCCTCAAGACTATCTACACGCGTCAACAGGCTCCGGATACGTCCGACAAGCCTAACGACGCGGGGGAACAGCGCAACGAGGACAACGACGACGACGATGTAGACCCTCGTCATAAATACGTCAAGCCGACTGATCACGTGCACACCATCATCGGCGGCAAGGTGTCCATTGAGACCAAACGAGAACACAAGCTGCTCGCCCGTGCTTGCTTGAACGTGGCAAACACCGACAACCTTCTCACCGATCCGCGGCTTCCTCCGTGGTCTCACCGTGAAATCTACTTCAGCAGGAAGGACCAATGGGCCGCCATACCTGAGCCAGGGCGTTTTCCCCTGGTCCTTGATCCTTGTATCAACAAGGTTTAGTTCGACAGGGTACTGATCGACGGCGGCAGCTCCATTGACATACTGTTCAAGAACAGCCTGCCCGCTCTGAAAATAGCCTAGGCAGACCTGAAGCTGTACGAGGCACAGTTCTGGGGCATTCTCCCCGGACAGAGCTCCACACCTCTCGGGCAGATCACGCTACCTGTGCAATTTGGGACTCCGGACCACTTCCGCACCGACTACGTCAACTTCGTGGTCGCTGACTTCGACGGCACCTACCATGCTATTCTTGGTCGACCGTCGCTCACCAAGTTCATGGCCATACCTCATTACAGGTATCTGGTGCTCAAGATGCCTACTGAGAAAGGAGTTTTAACCCTCAGGGGCAACGTATACGCAGCTTATACCTGCGAGGACGATAGCTTCAAAATAGCAGAGGCCCATGACCTCTCTATTCGCATGGCCGAGACCATGCTCGACGCTAAGAAGACCTCGGCCGACCACCTGGAGATCCCAGAGCTCGAGGCTCCGCGCAAGAACATCAGGTCCAAGGAGCACAAGACGATCCAGCTGGTCAATGGCGATCCCAGCAAAACGGCCCTCATCGGGGCCAACCTGGATCCCAAATAGGAAGACGCGCTCGTCAGGTTCTTGAGGGGCAACGTGGATGTGTTTGCATGGAAACCTTCCGACATGCCCGGTGTACCTCGGAACTTGATTGAGCACTCCTTAAATGTCAATAGCAAGGCCAAACCAATCAAGCAGAAGCTATGACGGTTCGCTCGCGACAAAAAGGAGGCGATTAGGGTAGAAGTTACACGGCTTTTGGCAGCCGGATTTATCAAAGAAGTGTATCATCCGGAATGGTTAGCCAACCTGGTTCTTGTACGCAAAAAGAATAATGAATGGAGAATGTGCGTTGATTACACTGATCTCAACAAACACTGCCCTAAGGACCCCTTCGGCTTACCTCGCATAGACGAGGTCGTAGATTCAACCGCCGGTTGCGAGCTGTTTCCTTTCTCGATTGCTACTCTGGTTATCACCAGATCGCTCTCAAAAGGATGACCAGATCAAGACACCTTTCATCACGCCTTTTGGCGCCTACTGCTACACGACTATGTCGTTCGGGCTCAAAAACGCCGGGGCTACCTACCAACGAGCTATACAGGCCTGCCTCAACGACGAGATAAAAGACGGCCTCATCGAGGCTTATGTGGACAATGTAGTTGTCAAAACCAAGGAAGCACGTACCCTTGTTGACAACCTGGAACGCACCTTTGCAGCCCTCAATACGTTCCAATGGAAATTAAACCCAAAGAAGTGTATCTTTGGCGTTCCTTCTGGCATACTGCTCGGCAACGTCGTCAGTTACGACGGCATACGCCCTAACCCGGAGAAAGTCAAAGCTGTCTTAGACATGAAGCCTCTAAAAAAGGTGAAAGATGTCCAGAAGCTTACCGGATACATGGCCGCTCTAAGCCGTTTCATATCAAGATTAGGAGAAAAAGGGCTACCGTTCTTCAAACTGCTCAAAGCATCCGAGAAGTTTGAGTGGTCGGAGGAAGCAGACGCTGCGCAGCTAAAAGAATACCTCACATCACCCCCGGTACTTACTGCTCCCAGAGAAGACAAAACTCTCCTACTTTACATTGCGACAACCGATCGGGTGGTTTCCACTACAATGGTGGTCGAGCGCGACGAGCCGGGCCACGCCTACAAGGTACAGCGGCCAATTTATTTCATTAGTGAGGTACTCAACGAATCCAAGACCAGGTACCCATAGATTCAGAAACTGATCTATGCCATACTGATAACATCCTGAAAGTTGAGACATTACTTTGACGGATATCGTGTGGTGGTCATGACCGAGTATCCTTTGGGGGACATCATTCGCAATAAGGATGCGAACGGACGCATCGTCAAATGGGCAATGGAGCTATGCCCCTTTTCCTTGGAATTTGCAAGCCGTACTACAATCAAGTCTCAGGCACTCGTCGATTTCATCGTCGAGTGGACAGACTTAAGCACGCCTGCCTCTCTGGGATCCGACGAATATTGGATGATGTACTTCGACGGTTCTCTCAACATTGACGGTGCGGGAGCAGGAGTTCTTTTCGTGTCACCATCCAAGGAGCAGCTCCGGTACGTCCTCAGGATTTATTTCCCAGCATCTAATAACGCCGCCGAGTATGAAGCATGCCTGCATGGTCTATGCATTGCAGTTGAGCTTGGTGTTAAACGTCTCTATGTCTACGGAGATTCGGCTCTGGTCATCAACCAACTCAACAAGGACTGGGGCACGACCAGTGAAAAGATGGACGCATACTGCAAATCGATAAGAAAGCTGGAAGGCAGGTTCTATGGCATCGAGTACATACACGTGGTCCGGGACAAGAACCAGGCAGCGGATGCGTTGTCAAAGTTAGGATCATCCCGAGCCAAAATCCCACATGGCGTATTCGTCCAAGACCTGCTCACGCCTTCCATTGAAGACAAAGATTCAACGACCGACAAAGCTTCAGACCAGCAATTAGTGGCTACGGTTCCAGCAACAAGAACAACCGAGCCGCTTCCGACCACTCATGAGCCAGACTGGAGGACACCTTTCATCAAGTACTTAACAGATGGTAGCGGTTATACTGATCGAACAGAAAACGAACGACTGATGCGTCGCAGTAAGCAGTATCTGCTCGTCGATGGCAAGTTATGGCGCAAAAACGCAAAGGAGGAAATCTTGATGAAGTGTATAACCCAGGAGGAAGGTGAGCATCTCCTGGACCAAATCCACTCTGGCTCCTATGGCAATCACGCGGCCTCAAGAACACTGGTCGGTAAGGCTTTCCGAGCAGGGTTCTATTGGCCGTCAGCAGTAGCCGACGCAGAGAAGCTAGTCCGCCGCTGTGAGGGTTGTCAGTTCTTCGCCAAGAGAATCCATGTACCAGCACATGAGATCCAGACGATTCCAGCCTCTTGGCCCTTCGCGTGCTGGGGACTGGACATGATTGGGCCTTTCAAACCGGCTCCTAGGAAGTTCACATGCATCTTCATGCTAATTGACAAATTCTCTAAGTGGATAGAATACATGCCTCTGGTACAGGCATCCTCAGAGAAGGCTGTCACGTTCCTCGACCAGGTCATCCACTGTTTCGGCGTACCCAACAGCATCATTACTGATCTAGGTACTCAGTTCACCGAGAACGCCTTTTGGGACTTCTACGATGAAAGGAGCATAGTAGTAAAATACGTCTCGGTGGCGCACCCTAGGGCTAATGGACAAGTCGAGCGGGCAAATGGCATGATCTTGGACGCACTAAGAAGAGGATATACAGAGAAAACGACAAAGCTCCCGGAAGATGGCTCAAGGAGTTACCAGCCGTGGTCTGGGGCCTCCGAACTCAGCCCAGTCGTAACACCGGCGTCTCACCATACTTTATGGTTTACGGCGCTGAGGCAGTCCTCCCACCAGATATAGCTTTCAGATCAGCACGGGTAGAGAACTTCGACGAGGGCAAGGTCAATGAAGTACGGGAGCTAGAAGTCAACAGCGTAGAGGAGAAAAGGCTTGATTCTTGTGTACGCACGGCCAAATACCTTGCTGTTTTGCGCAGGTACTACAACAAGAACGTTAAAGAGCGTTTCTTCATGGTCGGGGACTTAGTCCTGAAGTGGAAGACGAACCAAGCTGGTGTCCACAAACTCGCAACCCCATGGGAGGGACCCTTCATGATCAAGGAAGTCACACGTCCAACGTCTTACAGGTTAGCTCACCTGGACGGCACGGACGTACCAAACTCGTGGCACATCGACAAGCTTAGACGTTTCTATGCTTAACTACTGAGATATGTACTCTACTTGTATTTTCGATTTACTTTAATAAAGCAATTATGATTTCTCCGACCACTCTAATGTGTCACTCCAAATTTTATGGTTATTCTAACTTAGCCAGTACAAGCCGACCACCACTCCTTCTACGGTTTTCGGAGCAGGCCCTGTCTCCGGCTCCTCCCAACACGTGCACGGGATCCGCTCTCTACGTTGCGGGTGATCGGCAGGTCCCCCCTGGTTTGACTTGTCTGCATCCATGTGTGCACAAGTCATAGTACCTCACACTCCGACCACATGCCAAACTAGGGCCACACAAACTCTTCGGGATGATGTGTCGAGCAAAACAGTACAACTAAACAGAACGTTAACACGTTCCCACTTAGTTACACCAACAAAAAATTTCAAGCTTAGATACGTTTTGTATAAAGCAAACAAGCTTATAATGATATACAGTTACGTTATTACAAGCTTGCCTGAAGAGGCTCCAGTTTACAATAACACAACTATGTCCTCCTTCTACAGCTCTAAGCCTATTACATTGGCTGGTCGGGGCGCATGGCATTTACTGCTCGCCGCCTCTGATACCCTACTCGAGTCTCGGGGACTCTTGAGCTAGTCGAGCTAAAGGGGATGGCCCCGCCGGTGCCTGGCTGGTCGAGACCGCAGGCTTCGTTGGTTGGCTTGCAGCTGATGGCATTTCCAGCTGGCTTGTCGATGGCATACCCTGTACAGGTGCTGTCCCACCTCCACACATGTTAATATCGCCAATTATCTTTGACGACAAGTCCAGCTGGGTCGTCCGAAGCTCTTCTGCCTTGTCTGGGTCTATCTCCTTCGGGTACCCAGCCGCTAGGCGTTTGAGATCGATCAGGGGGTAGTGAGCACGCACCATGCTTAGCACATGGGCACCCGTGTACTCACCTGCCTCCTTCACGAACTCTTGGAACCATCCCCATGCTTGTTTGCATCTCTCGACCAGTCCGAGCTGGGGTGTCCTTAGCTCTTCTTCTGTGAGCGCCGGGTCGATAAGGTCGAGGACGGGCACAATGCCAGTTGCCATTTCTTGGCACCGCTTGTTCCACGTATCCCGCTCCTCGGTGGCCTTGAGGCATCGTGCTTTCTAGTCGTCGCGCTCCTTGATCACGGCCTCTAGGTGCCTCTTGGCATTAACTTTCAAAACTGAAAGCAGTACAAAACATCAAATGTGATGACACGACAAGGCAAGGTGGGCGATAGAATGAGAAAGGTGATCTGGAATGCTTACTTTTCAGGTCATCCTTCATTTTGGTAGTGTGGTCTTGGAGTTCAGACTGGCTGCGTGCCAGTTTCTCGTTGTCCTCCTTCAGGCGACCACATTCTATGGTTACACGGCTATTTTCCCCCTGGAGGCGGGTCACTTCAGCTTCTAAACCTGCATTACAACTGTTACTGCCAAGAACACAATAACACAAGTCTTGCACTTGCTATGATACGGTGAAAACTTACTTGTTTTCTCCCGCTCTTTGTTATTGAGCTGGCCGACCAGGTTTTGGTTCTGTGCTTCTCGGTCTGTCCTCTCCTGGTCGGCGGCTTCAAGTTGGCGCCGTAAGCGTTCCACTTCAGCCGCCAGCTCCTTATTGGTCGCCGTGATTCCTTCAATCTGGTCGAAGCACCTTTTTCGGTATTTTGCAGTTTTCATCAAGTCCTGCATACAGACAAGCTACGTCAGACAGTTCGACTGCGCAACAGGGTCAAGGACTCAAGCAAAATATACCTGGACTTCTGTCACCAGACGCTTGGCCGCCCGTTCGACTCTTAAGGTCTCTTCGACCTCTAGGATTTCTTCGTGCATGACCCATTCGTCGTTCCGATAGCGCGACACATATACATGTTGTCGCCTATCTTGGGGACGGCCCAGGACCTCTTCCACTTCTTCCTCTTCAGCCTCCTGTTCAGGAGGCGGCGCTGGTCTGGAGTTTGCAGACTCCACGACCACCAGGGCTTTTCCACGAGCCGTCGCGTCGGCAAGAACGCTCTGGGCCACTTCTGGTTGCTGCTCCTCGGCTAGATCCAGCTCCCTTGGCGCCATGGTATCCGCCTCAGTAGGGTTCGTGCTCGGAGCACTTGTACTCTGCTCGGTTGTCTTCTTGACCAGCCGCTCGGGGACTGGCGTCTGGTCGTCCGCCTGCTGAGGCCCAGGCGGATTTCCTACTATGGGCTCCTCCACGGCTGGCTGCTGGATAGTTTGTCCCACCGTTGTTGGTGAAGACGTGCCGCACCCAGCTAGCTGGTCGGGGCTCTCGGTGGATGCCGATCTAATGCATCAGAGACAAGTTCAGAAGATAATAGTATCCAATGCACAATGCAAGCTTACATCAAAAATATAGATACTTACAGCTTCGACTTGCGGAATGATGTGGCGAAGGAACGTCTCCTCGACCGCCCCTGCTCCGCTTGCTCGGTAGTTTCCGACGGGACTCTTTCCACCTCCGGTACAGGCGTCGGGGTATGATGCTTGACGTTTCCTTCGTCTGTCCTTTGGGTTGCAGTGGTCGGTGCTGTGACCACTGCTGGCCCAGAGGAGCCACCCTGCTCCGTCGGTCCCATTTGCCTTCTCCTCTTTTGAGGGACGAGCCGGAATATGTCCGCATCCTCTGCTTCATCGTCCGACAGGGGGAAGATGGCTTGGCGTCGTTTGCTGGCAGCCGGACGCTTGCCAGCGGCTCTGGTCGATGCGTCCTCTACAGTCTCGAGTACCGCCCAGTGAACGTCGTCGGTCCTGGTGCTGGTCTGGGCGGCTGGGCCGGTAGCTTGCGGCCATTCTACACCCGGGGGAGGCGACATGAACACTGCTGCCCGGTCACGACCATTACACTGAGACACAAAATGGGGACAAACAGTTAGTTTCTTGCTACAACATGACTCTACAGTTAAAAGGAGGCATCATTTACCTTTGGGGGAGGTCGAGCCAGCTTGAAGGCGTGCTCGATGGCGTTCAGCCCGACATAATTGGGATCGGCCAGGTTGAACAGCTCTCCAATGCTGGCCTTGATTTCCATCTTGTCGAGCGGCTCCTTCCTGGTCCTCGTTGGATCAGCGCCTCCTTGGTACTCGAAGCCAGGATGAATCCTCTTCTGGCAGGGCTGGATTCTTCGGCTGATGAAATTGCCGACCACGCTTGGGCCATCAAGCCTTCCCCACAGGATCATCCCGAGCAGTTCGGTGATCTGCTCCAAGTTCTCGGGCTTCTCCGACCAGCTATTCTTCTTCTCTGGAATCAGCCCCACGTCGCACAGGGTGATGGTGTTCGGCTCTTCATGGATGTAGAACCATTTCTTGTACCACTCGTCCAGTGAGGTGTTCCAGGGGCAGTGCAAGTATTGAGCCTTCATGCCGTCACGTAGGTTCAGGTAGACGCCTCCGGCTATCTTTGAGCCACCACTCCCTTTCTTCCGAAGACAGAACAGGTGGCGAAAGAGGTCGAAATGGGGCTGGAAGCCACCATAAGCCTCGCAGAGATGGATGAAGGTGGAGACAAGAAGAATCGAGTTGGGATGCAGATTGCAAATTCCAATCTCGTAATACAAGCAGAGACCCTGAAGGAAAGGGTGCACTGGAATCCCAAAACCCCGTTTGAAGAAGTCTTCGAAAACCACAATCTCACCTAGTTGTGGATCGGGGAAGCTTTCTCCTTCCGGCGCGCGCCATCCAGCGAGTGCCTTGTTGTGGAGCACCCCCATGGCGACGAGGTCTTCGATGGTCTGCTCGTTGCTCCGCGACTTCCACCACTCCTTCGCCATGATTCCGCCTTTCTTCTGGGCGTCTCTCCTCGCCATTAGCCTGTCCTTTCTAGGGGGGTGGATGCGGTGGCGAGGGGATTTGGTGATGATTATCGGAGGAATAGGGTTCGGCAAGAGAAAGATGAAGGTGGCGGCGGCGAATGACAATGGGGAACGGTGATAGTAACTTGCCAGATCTACATTATAAATAACAAAGAGTTCTGTCGTTTCGTCCGCCCGAGTTTCTTGGGAGACGTGCGTATGCGCAGCGGACGGTTGTTCACACCACCTCGAGATCTATGCCAATAAACGCGCCCCTTCGTTTACAGTGTACGCGCCTCTTCGCTGATAAAGTCAGAGGGCCCACACTGACGCACCTCTATACAGGTGCCAAGCGACAGTTTGCCAGAAAGAGTAAGAGGGCAGAATGCCGTGCTATACCTGTTTGCTTGTTTGACCAGACGTGTCAGTTTGGACTTGACAGAGTACGACGACAAATAAATACACCAAATAATAGTACAAGCGGCGCATGCGATAATGGATTGCCCAGACCACTACTGTGCTCGGGGATTGCCTAGACCACTACTGTACTCAGGGATTGCCTAGACCACTACTGTGCTCGGGGACTGACCAGACCACTCCCTTGATCGGGGAATACTCCGACCACGGTGACTTTTCCAACCATTACCGTACTCAGTAAATGCTATGACCATTGCTGTGCTCGGGGACTCTCCCGACCACTATTCGGAGTTTGCTCTCCTCGACTACATGTGATTGGTACTCACATACAGTTGAGGGACATTTCTTTAGACCTTGCTACAAGGCTCATACTTCGCCTTCCAGCAAGCTCGGGGACTACGTCGGTACGATGCACCTGCCGGTGCATCTTGTTTTGCCTATGCGGCAATTGGATTTTTAATGTCAGCGGAAATTATTTTTAGACCCTGGCACCACGTGCCTGCGTCACCTACTACCAGGCTCGGGGACTAAGTGGGCACACTTCACCTTGCGGTGAATGTGTTTGTCTACTCGACCCCTGTGCTTTGAATAATTGTAAGGATTAATAATATGCTCGGGGACTGCCCCGACCACTGCTTGAATAATGGTTCTCCTTGGCTACATGTGATTTGTACTCACATACAGTTAAGAGACATTTCTTTAGACCTTGCTACAAGGCTTATATTTCGCCTTCCAGCAAGCTCGGGGACTACGTCGGTACGATGCACCTGCCGGTGCATCTCGTTTTGCCTGTGCGGCAATTTGGTCTTCAACTAAACTAAGAATTCTTTTTAGACCCTGGCACCATGTGCCTACGTCACCTACTACCAGGCTCGGGGACTAAGTGGGCACACTTTACCTTGCGGTGAATGTGTTTGTTTTTCGACCCCTACGCTTCTGATGTTCAAGGACGCTATGCTTCAAGACCACTTACATTTCTTTACAGAAATACAAGTGGGCACACTTCTCAGGAAAAGAAATCTTTTTCTTTTTCTTAAGAGCACCATACATTCTTCGGACAACCTACTTCTCCGGTGATGACGGTGGTCGGAGGCATCAAGGGCTCAAGCCTCACTTGTCGGAGAAGGTTAAAATGGCGTGTTGCAGCATAATACATGATGCTCGGGGACTAGCTGTGGGGGTATTAACCCCTATACCCTTACGGCTAAGCTTGGGCTGGCCCGGATCGATGGGTTCGGTCCACCCGAAAGACGACGTGCGGCCCAGTTAACCTGATCGGAGTCCCGCACAAGGAATCAAGACGGATTTGGTGACCAAGCAGGATCCTGGTCGGTTAGAATAGGGATCCTTATCCGGCCACATATGGCAATTGTAACTGACTTCTAGATCTGTAACCCTGCCCCCCGGACTATATAAGGCGGGCAAGGGACCCCTCTAAAAAACATCTCTCATTGACATACAGCAATACAAATCAGACGCATGACGTAGGTATTACGCCTTCTTGGCGGCCGAACCTGGATAAAACCTCGTGTCTGTCTTGCGTCACCGTCTTGTTTGGGGCTTGCGCATCTGTCTGCCGATAATCTACTACCTTAGGCATACCCCTAGGTAGACTGCCGACCATATTTCGTCGACACCCTTTTTATGGTACCCGACAGTAGCCCCCGAGCCTCGGGGAGAGTGTGAGCGCTCTCTCTGAGGTTTTGACGAGACTTGGCTCGCGGCAGCTCCTGACAGGATTGTGTTTCGTACTCGAGGCTTCGGTGGGTGCGCGCGAGCGCACCCGCCGGATGTAGCCCCCGAGGCCCTGAAGGAGTGGATTTATTCCTCCAGGGGCCTTTTTTCTATTGAGTGAGGGGTTTTATCGCGTTTGCTGTGCCCTCCTTCTACGTGCCACGGGAGGGATCTTGGTTGTCCAGCCTGTTTACACGCCCTCCTTCTACGTGCCACAGACCATCCGCTTCGGCAGCTTGGTATTCGAGCACCAAGGAACTACTGTCTCAACATTGCCCGGAATCAGATTCCCTGATTCAATCTCGGGCATCGGTGAGTTTAGGCTGTCTCTGAGCCTGGACAAGGCACCAAGCTCACGCCGGATTTCTATGCGACCAGTGATGAGGTCCACATCGCCCAGTACTACCCCTGGCCGGTCCAGGGTGATCGCACCAAGGAGGCCACCTGGCGTCGGACAGCGATCCGATGTGAGGGATGTCAACATAGTTGAGTTGGCCAGGCCATGGCTCCGACTAAGGCCAGTACCAGGGGACTGGGGCTGGGCAGATCCTGCCTGCTACGCCCGACAAAAGAGCAGATCCGGGCCTTCCCGTCATCTCGATCTCCATCGGGTCGCATGATTTCAATGGAGTGACAGGATCTAGTGTCAATGTCATGCCCAAGAATCTACTATGATATCCTGTACGGTGTGCGATTAGGGCCCTCAAGAATACATGTCAGGTTTGCTAACCAAACCGTACGACGCATTGAGGGGATCGCAGATAACATCGAGGTCAGGATAAAAGATACATATGTCCCAACAAATTTCATGGTTCTAGACACAGGGTATAGCAATAAGGCACCTATTATTTTGGGCCGACCTTTCCTCCACACTGTCAATGCCACGATCGACATGGGATCATCGGAAATCTATTTCCGCATAAATCGGCAGATGCGTTTCCCCTTTCATTACTACCCCTTTCATCGCAGTTGAGGTTCCGGTGATGATGATCGGGCACGGTCAACACTCGTATGAGCAAGTTGAATGCCCGAGTCCTTCGAAGGAGACCTAAATCACTGCAGGAGCGACTCAAACCTACACAGGCAATTGAGCTAACTCCCAACGGCACAGATTGTCGAGGCAGAAACTTTGAGGTCTAGAGGATAAAACAGTGAAGATCAAAGCGCCTACAGATCACTTTCGGTCAGCAAGGCGACCATCATCGGCATTGTTAGTTATAATTCCAGCTCAAAGGCCCTCGGGTCAGAAGTAAGGTAGAAGATTCAGAAGGTTTACGGCCAAAGAACAAAACACCCGACGTGATACAGGTGTTAGATTTAGAGTTCTTAGGTATGTTCATCGGATCGGGATTCTTAGCACAGTAATAGATCATTCGGATTTCACAGAGAGAGATTGAGAGATAGGTGATAAGTGGCAAACCGTCAAACGCCGTAGTTGTTGAAGCTCCGGCCGGGGTTTCGTTGACGGACGCCATATGCGCGCCGGCAGCGACGGTCGGTGGAGAGGGAGTCGGTGCTGTGGCGTCCTCGGCGGCGATGTGAACGTCGGGTGGCGTTGCCGGCGTCGGTGGCACTTCCCGTCGCTGGCAGCGCCCCTACTTTCGATCGGGTCTAGGGTTTAGGATGTCGGTGGGGTGACTGGCGGCGCGGTAAACCTCGTGTCGCGAGCCCTGACCCCCACCTTCCTTTATAGCGCTGTGCGACGGGGGCCCACCAACCATGTAGGGTTGGGCGCCCCCGATCAGGGCGCGAGGACAAGGCCCAGTTAGGCTGTTGGGCCTAACTGGTGGGAGATCAATACTAACATTCTCCCCCTTGATCTCTCATCTATTCTTCGTTCTTTAATTTCATACTCAAAACTTTCAATTCATATTTTTCTTGCTTCCATCCTATTTCATCACAGATTAGTGCATAAAACTGTCCCATCGTCACAGCAATTAGCGCCGTTAGACTAACAGCCACAATACAATTCTCCGTTTTGAAATGTAAACTTTCTTTGGGCCCTTCGTATGTTCGGAAATCGTAGGCTTTCCCTTAAACCCATGCCGGCTACGTGTTCTCTGAACACGTTGGGTGGTAAGCCCTTTGTGAGCGGATCCGCGAGCATTTTCTCTGTACTTATGTGCTCAAGATTTATTATATGATCCCGAACTTTATCTTTCACAACATAGTACTTTATGTCAATGTGTTTGGCAGCACCACTTGACCTATTGTTGTGAGCGTACTGTACCGCTGGATTGTTATCACAATACAATCGCAGTGGTTTATTTATATCATCAATCACTTTCAATCCGGGTATGAATTTCTTCAGCCAGTTCACCGGCCCCGTTGCCTCATAGCATGCTACAAACTCGGCATACATTGTCGAGGATGTAGTTACGGTTTGTTTGGAGCTTTTCCACGATATAGCCCCTCCTGCGAGAGTAAATACATATCCTGACGTGGATTTTCTTTCGTCTCCCGCATAATCAGAATCTGAATACCCCTCTATCTGCAGGGAATCAGATCTTCTATACGTAAGCATGAGGCCTTTCGTACCCTGCAAATAACGCAGGACTTTCTTCACTAATTTCCAATGTTCAATTCCTGGATTCTTTTGATATCTGCCAAGTAACCCGGTAACAAAAGCTAAGTCAGGGCATGTACACACTTGAGCATATTGTAAACTTCCAACAGCTGAAGCATACGGTACCGCTTTCATTCGGTCAATTTCATATTGGTTCTTGGGACACTGATGTTCCCCAAATCTATCGCCCTTGACTATAGGAGCAGGTGAAGGACTGCACGCATGCATACTAAATTTCTTCAGGACCTTTTCTATGTATGCCTTTTGCGATAATCCTAGAACCCCTTTTCTCCTGTCTCGGTGAATCTCTATTCCTAAAACGAACGAGGCCTCACCGAGATCTTTCATATCAAAGTTCGAGGACAAGAATTTCTTCGTTTCCATTAGTAGATTGATATCACTGCTAGCAAGCAAGATATCATCCACATACAAAATTAGGAATATGTACTTTCCATTCCTGAACTTTGCATAAACGCAATTGTCCTCAACATTTTCTTCAAACCCAAAAACTTTTATCGTTCTATCAAACTTCAAATACCACTGTCTTGAAGCTTGCTTCAATCCGTAAATTGATTTCTTTAGGCGGCATCCCATATTTTCCTTTCCTTTTACGACAAAACCTTTCGGTTGTGCCATATAAACATTTTCTTCCAAATCCCCATTTAGGAAAACCGTCTTTACATCCATTTGATGTAACTCCAAGTCATAGTGGGCTACAAGTGCCATTATAATTCTGAAGGAATCTTTACATGAGACTGGAGAAAACGTCTCATTGTAATCAATCCCTTCTCTTTGCGTGAAGCCTTTCGCCATGAGTCGCGCTTTAAATCTTTCTATATTCCCTTGGGAGTCATATTTCGTTTTGTAGACCCATTTACAGCCTACTGTTTTGGCTCCTTTAGGAATATTTTCTAAGTCCCAAACTTTATTGGTACTCATTGATTTCAATTCATCTTCCATGGCCTTAAGCCACTTTGATGAGTGGTCGCTTCTTATGGCTTCTTCAAATGAGGTGGGATCGTCCCCCATCTGACATTCTTCAGTTTCATAAACTTCATAGTCATCAGTAATAGCTGATCTTCTTATTCTTTGAGACCTTCTAGGTGCCTCCGGCACTTGTTCCACATTGGGCTGTTGTAGTTCTTCCTCATGTGCAACATTTGGTTCTATAGTTTCCTCAAGGATAGGTTCCTCAAGGACAGGTTCCTCATGTTCATTCATTGTCGCCACGGGAGAACTTGCAACAGGTGTTGGCACTACAGTGTCCTGCACTGTCGGTGCAACAGCAGCAGGTAGCGTGAAGAATGGTTCTTCAACCATCGGAGTGGGTACATGTACCCGCTTCTCCTGTAGGCTGATTTCTCGTGCTACCACGCTCCCCCTGATCATGTTATCCTCCAAGAACACAGCGTGTCTTGTTTCTACAATCTTCGTATATCTGTCAGGACAATAGAAGCGATATCCTTTCGATCTTTCTGGATAGCCAATAAAATGGCAGCTGACTGTCTTGGAGTCTAACTTTCCTATGTTCGGGTTAAACACTTTTGCCTCAGCTGGACAGCCCCACACACGCAAATGGTTAAGTGAGGGTTCCCTTCCTGTCCATAATTCATACGGTGTTTTAGGCACCGGTTTACTTGGTACTCGATTAAGTATGTGAATGGTGATTTTCAGTGCCTCCATCCATAAACTAATCGGTAATGTGGAGTAACTCATCATGCTTCTTACCATATCCATTAAGGTACGGTTACGTCTTTCAGCCACTCCATTCTGCTGAGGCTCCCCCGGTGTGGAGTACTGAGCAACTATGCCATTTTCCTGTAGGAACCTTGCAAATGGTCCAGGAATTTGGCCATATGGGGTATGTCGCCCATAGTACTCTCCACCTCGGTCTGATCGTACTATCTTTATTTTCTTATTGTGCTGGTTTTCAACTTCAGCTTTAAATATTTTGAATTTATCCAATACTTCCGATCTTTCTTTAATTAGATAAATATTGCCATAACGAGAGTAGTCGTCTGTGAATGTTATAAACGAGTCATAACCATCCACACTTTTCACAGGAAAAGGACCACATATATCTGTGTGGATTATTTCTAAAATTCCTGTGCTTCGTTTGGCATCTTTCTTAATTTTCTTGACATACTTTCCTTTGATGCAATCAATACATTGCTCTAAATCTGAAAATTCTAAGTGCGGGAGAATTGATTCCTTAACCAATCGTTTCATTCTCCCCCTCGAAATATGGCCCAAGCGACAATGCCATAATTTCGAAGAGACAGTATCAATTCTCTTCCGCTTCTTAGTTACATCCGTAGATGGGGAATCATTCACATTCTCATCACATACATTGTTCGCATTCTCAGCAAGAGATAATAAATAAAGCTTGTCTTGTCGGAAGGCAAGACCAACACATTTATTATTAACCAGTATCTTACACTTGCCATCACCAAAATGGCAATCAATTCCATCATCATCAAGTTTCGAAACACTTATCAAATTTCTACGCAAGGAGGGAACATAAAGTACTTCTTTAAGTCTAAGTACAAAACCATTATTCAATTCTAAAAAAAAATCTCCAATGGCTTCAACATTGGCTTGCAGTCCATTTGCAACTTTAATCGTTCTTTCTCCTCTTTGCAAGGTTCTCGTCCCACTTAACCCCTGTAAAGAATTTGCAACATGAGTAGTTGCTCCTGAATCAACCCACCAAGTGGATTTATCATAACATAAATACAGAGATTCATCTACAAATGTAATAAATTCATCACCTTTCTTTAGCAGAGATTTCAGGAAGTCTGGACAATCCCTCTTGTAGTGTCCCTTCTTGAAGCAGTGCTTGCACTGATCTTTTTCAGCTCCACCATACTGCTGATTCTCAGAGTCCTGGGGTTTCTTTCCCTGTGAACTGGAGGAAAATGACTTATCCCACTTAGGTTTCCCTTGTGGTTTAGAATTCTTGCCATTAAAGTTCTTTCTTTTGTTGTCCTTCACAAAATGAGCAGATTCACCTTGTGAGGACTTTATCCTCTCCTCTTCTTGAGCACACATTGAGATGAGTCTTTCTATGCCCTATCTTTCAGGCTGCATATTATAGTTCACAATGAAGGTGTCATATTCTTTCGGCAAAGAAGCAAAAATCAAATGAATTAGGAAATCCTCCTCCTTCAAATTCATTTCTTTTAGCTTAGATGCCGTAGTGTTCATCTTCAAAATGTGCTCTCTTATGCTACCACCAGTGAATTTCTCATTCACAAGCTTCTTAATCAGTGAACTTGCTGTGGCCTTGGTAGACCCAGTAAACTGACTCTTGATTTTCTCAAGATATTCTTTAGCAGTAGCACATTCAGGGATTGAGCCCCTTATCTGTTCTTCTATGGTGGCTTTGGCTACCAACAGGCACTTGCGGTTGGAGAGAGTCCATTGCCTATGTTCAAGGTCATATTTCATTCTTATTTCAGCATGATCACGCTTTCGAGAAGCGAAATCAGCGTCAGATTCATTGTCACCTCTCACCGGGTCCTCTGGCTCAGTAGGACACGGTGAGATGATGGCAAAATCGACCTCTCCCAACGCAAGTTCCAATTCATATTTCTCCCGCCACACACGGTGATTGGTTCCGTTGAGTGTCGGGATGTTGGCAATGTTCACAATGCATTTGCCTCCTGAAATCACACCAGAGTAAGTAAGAAACATTTATACATAAAATTCATGCTTTTAACTCAACGTTGGTCAAATTAAAACTTATAATTCATCCATGCAAAATATTTTACATCATCGTTGGGCAGAAGTAAAATTAATGCACAATTTCTCATGGATCAAAAATTATAATATTTGTTATTAACAACGTTGGTCAGAAAATAACAATATCATAATTGCATCAAAATTATCAGAAATTCATTTCTCTTAAAATTAAATTATCCCGTTGGTTCAAATTTAATCAAAGAGAACAATAATTATCATGCACAGCGGAAACATTAATAATCTTTTCATGTTATTATTTTCCAGAAGCACTAAAAAATTCATTGTTTTCTGGGCAAAATATCATTGGATAAAATTTGCACAGAAAATTGTATCAAAATCATTCAAATTCATCAAAATATGCATTCAAAATTGTTTCTGGAAAATAATAAGAAAAAAAAATTCTTGTTCTTCTTTCATTTTTTAGCCCAGCGCGGCCCAAGACGCGCTGAACCGGCTCGGCCCGGCTTGCCTCGCGCGCACAGGCCGCACCCAGGCCGCAACCTGGGCCTGGGCCGGCAAAGCGCCGCGCGCGCCTCCTCCCGCCTGGGCCGGCGAGTTGGCCCAGCGTATCGCGGCCGTTCGTGTCGATCCGACGGCCGAGCGGCTGTTTCGCGCTGATCAAAACGCCGCCGCAGCCGACGCCCTAGAAACCCTAGGCATTCGGCTCTTCCCCTCTCTCTCTCCTCGCTGCTTGCCTCTTCTCAGCCACAGCGGAGACGGTCACCGCCGAGCAGCCGCGAGCGAGGAAAACCGGAGCGGGCTTTGGCGCCGTCGCTGGCCCCCTCGCCGGCGCGCGTGCTCCCCAACGGGTGAGCACGCCGCCGTCGAGCGGCCTAGCCGCGGCGCTTTCTTGGCCGAGCCCGGGCGCATCGGCTCGGTTTCTTCTCCAGCGCCGGCGAAAAAGCCGGTGCGCTTCTTCTTCTTCTTCCGCGTCGGTGGTAGTTTATCCCCGACGAACGGCGTGTTCTCTCTTTTCTCGTTCTTCCCCGTCCCCTTTCTTCCCCATTCCGACGCACGGGAATTAGGGTTAGGGTTTGGGAATGGGGTTTTTTACTGTGTTCTTTTGGCTTGTTCATCCGAATGGGATTAGGGTTAGGGTTTCAGTGTGCCGCCTCTTGTTCTTTTCCCCTTCCCCTTTCGGATTTTTTTATCTTGTTCTTTTCGGGTTCATCCGAATGGGGAAAATTAGGGTTAGTGTTCTTAGGGTTCGGTTTTTCGACTTTCTTTCCCGATCCGCATCATATCGGTTTGATTTCTTGTCGAACCTTCGCTCTGATGCCATTGTTAGATTTAGAGTTCTTAGGTATATTCATCAGATCGGGATGTATTGCATAGGAATAGAGTATTCAGATTTCACAGAGAGATTGAGAGATGGGTGATAGGTGGCAAACCGTCGAATGCCGTAGTTGTCGAAGCTCCGGCCGGGGTTTCGTTGACGGACGCCATCTGCGCGCCGGCAGTGACGTTCGGTGGAGAGGGAGTCGGCGCTGTGGCGTCCTCGGCGGCGGCGTGAACGTCGGTTGGCGTTGCCGGCGTCGGTGGCACTTCCCGTCGCTGGCAGCGCCCCTACTTTCGATCGGGTCTAGGATTTAGGATGTCGGTGGGGTGACTGGCGGCGCGGTAAACCTCGTGTCGCGAGCCCCGGCCCCCACCTTCCTTTATAGCGTTGTGCGACGGGGGCCCACCAACCATGTAGGGTTGGGCGCCCCCGATCAGGGCGCGAGGACAAGGCCCAGTTAGGCCGTTGGGCCTAACTGGTGGGAGATCAATACTAACAACAGGTCCTACGTTGCCAAGGTCTCAGAAAGCCAGAAGATCAACAATGTAGCCTATATGTAGCGCGCCTAGGGTATATTATTCAGTATTTGTGCTGTAATATCTTATCGAAATATCATAATAAAAACTACCCTCTGGACCGAATTTTCTGTGTATCGTATCGTTGTCCCTTTTTCATGAAATCTGGTCAAATAGACTATGAACATAATGCAACAGACGAGCCCCTTACCGATCAAACGTGCGGCTAAAAAGCCCAGGAAAGGATCGGGAAAACCGACGACAACGTGATGATGTAGGAGCGCTCAACATGGACCGACCGATTGGCATACGCCATGAACTCACAGGTATTTAAAACTTGCATCTCATTATTTTTATCTTCTTTACGCCTACTTCTCAAATCACGGTTCAATATTTCGAAACCGAAAGGAAAAAAAGGGCACAAGCAAGATAAAAACATGTGAGACTAGATTTCTAAGCGCAAAACAAAAGAGACGCTCTGTCATCTGAAGGTCCGAAGGCTCGACGGAGACCTTGACTTCAAGATGACTCAAGCGCACGATAAGCTAGGTGCTCACCATATAAAGGTCCATTGTGCCCGACGGGGTGCTCGACTTTATATAGGGCGAAGTAACATCGTTTCAAGGCTAGAGACCCGACGGGGTCCTTCCCTTAAAACTGATCCAGTTACTCAACCCAATTCTAGGACCAAGTTATGTAAGGCCAACACGCTCGAAAGGCAGTTTCGATCTATCGGATCTGGAAACACAAGCAATTCGCACCTCATCAAGACCCTTGGACGAGCCGATAGTTGCTAGTGGCCACTAGGCAATGAGGCTCGGGGGCTCCTAAGTAAGCCAATGAAAGTCGAACCCAATAAATCAGAGAAAGCCTCGCTGCTTTCCATTCAAGAGCACGACATCTTGACCACAAAGCAAGGGGGCTCCTATACTGCCTCTCCAAAATACGCAGGAAAATGCTCGGCCAATCGAGAAGCTGGCAAGGTTTTCACAGCTTGTCAAGACTCTCAAGTAAGGCAGAAGCATGCTAGACAGTATAAGAAGCAGGTTAAAACAGGCAAATATTTGTCACCCTCCCATACCATACAAATAATGTTCAAACGACACAAAGTCAATTATCATCTTCATCCTCGCCCTCACTGCCAGCGTCCTCATCGTCGGAGAGAGCAAGATTAAGGTTCTCCACGAAAGATCGGGCCATAGGCTGGACTAAATCCAGATACTGCTGAGCCTCGTCAGCCTGAGTGCATTTGTACCCCAACGTCAAAGTCGGGTTGTTGACGGCTCTTAATAACGCCAATCGCGTGCCCGACCGCAGTGGTAGCCCCTTCGATCAACTTCTCCTCCACGGCACGATGACGCTCTTCGGCAGCAACGCGGGCAGCTTCAGATGCCCCCAGCTTCTCGTTCAGATCCTTGATTAGCCTCGCAGTAGCAGCCTTCTCGCTAAGCATCCTCTCGAGCAGAGTAGCTTGCTCTGAAAAAGCGACGGTAAAAACAGGATCATAGCTTGAACAAGAACTGAGAGAGGCACGAAACCTAAGAAGATAAAAGACGTACTGTCGTTCCGATCCTTCACAACAGCAACCTCCGCCTCCAAAGTGGCTAATCGCTGCGCTGATTGACTGGCCTGATCGCGATCCCGTTGCCAGAGGGACTGACAGACCTTCAACTCAGCAGCAATCGCCTCAATACGAGAAGGTTCGGGGTGAGGGATCTCAGGATGATGCACTCCAGGGTACACAGAAAGAGCGATCGGTGAAGCTCCCGGCAGTGTGGGCTGTTTCGACTCCTTGACAGATGATTCGACGGGAAAAGAAGCTTCCCTAAAAAGCATCAAGGCGATTAGGGGAAATAAGTGAGAGGAAAGACTACCATATCAAACTCACGGGTCGAGGGTGATGTGGCACTTCAGCTTCTTCGACCTTGCACCCGAGGATTTTTTGGTAGACTGCTCCTGAACACAAGCCCCTCGCTCAAGCTTTTCCAAGTCATCGAATGTCCTGATCAATCTACTGAAAACACGTCGGAGCGATACCTGAGTCTTAGGACACGTGACAACTCTCTTCTGGAGCACCTTCGGGCGTGTTGGTTGGCCTTGACCAGCTACCGCCTCAGAAGGCGGGCTTTTTGAGTTGCCTCAACTCCTTTTTGGCTTCGGTAGCACCACCTCCTCAGCAGCTCCCGATGACCGAGTCCTCCGTTTGGAGACTGCTGGTGGTGGAGCAGGCGTAGCAGCGTCCTGGGCGCTGGTAGCTGTGGCACCGACCTCGGGATCCTTGGTAGGACCGCGAGTAAGGCCAGGTTTCGCCTCCTTGGCAGGCGCCGTATGGGAAACGTCTCGCCCGACCACATCAGCAGCTGCTTCGACTTCAGGGCCATCCTCGGCGTCGCTATTCACCTCGACGCCTCCAGGTATCGGGCCGAATGGGGTATCATCCTGACAGAATGTGAGCGACTGAAAATGCATACTCAAAAGAGGGATCGGGCAAGAGCATTACCTTTGGTGGAGGATTCTCTGCACTATACGGCTCAGGCACTCCTGTCCAGACCGGCTGTTTAGTCTCCAGCATGTCCTTCACCCTAAGGGCGAGCCCCTTGTCATCCACCTCTGCAAGAAAAATGTGTCATCACTCACTTAATAAAATGACCAGAATGGAGCATGATCAGTCAAAGGCTACCTTCAGGTGACTCTCTGTTTGGATCCAAAATACCAGTGTAAGTACATGCGAGGGCCCAGTTCTTCAGAGGAATCAGACGCCACCGTGTAAACAACTCAACGACATGAGCAGCCATCAGGCCAGCTTTTTTCAGCTCCCTGATCCTGGTCGCCTGCCGTTTCATCTTCTCCGTCACAATCGGACTTGATTTCCAATTGTTGGAAACAACTGGCATCAAAGCTCTGCCCACAACCGGACTAGCTCCCCCCAGATCAAGGTAGAACCACTTCTTCTCATAACCTTTCCAACAGGTCTTGATGGGGAAGTGGATGTATTCCTCTACGGAGCGTAAAGAAAACCCAACAGATCCGATGGCCAGCTTCTCTTAGTACCAGACAACAATATAGTTATAGCGCCACAGGTCGACTATGGGCTTCATGCCGAGCCACGCCTCGTACAAGAATGCGAATACACTGAGCATCGACACGGCATTAGGTAGCAGGTGACACGTCTCGATCCTATAGTGCCAGCAAATTCGCTCAACAAATTGGGACGGGAACGCCCCAAATCCACACTTGATGTGGGCTACGAACGTGGGGATAAAATTGGTCTCAGGAAAGGGGGTCACCTCGCCTTTAGCAGCCTTCCAGGTTCGGATCTGAGGATCTGGCAGTGTGCCCGTGAAACATCTCCCACCGAAAACAAAGATACGTGTGCGAGATCAAGACAGAGACAGGACAGACAGATAGATCAAAGAAATGAGCAGAGTATTGTAATAATATGCATGCAGTGATTTGATCAAAAAAAAAAAACATGCAGTGAGAAGGTGGTGGTGAGTTTCTCTGGTGGGCACGGGCCCGAGCGCCGACTCCACCATCGTCACCTGGAAGGGACCGTGGAATCACACCAGCCCGTCCGAGTTTCCTCTCTTCGTGCAACGGCAAGCCTCTGACTTCGTCGCCAGGCGCATCACATTCCAGGTGTGTACGTACGTTGTTGTTGTTGTTGTTGTGCATGCTTCTGCTCTCGATCGATCATGCAAGCATCATCACCCTTAAATAAATAAAATTAAATTGATAACTCGTTAATTGCGCCACGTACGTGTGCATGCATGCAGAACACGTGGGGGACTAGTCAGCAGGCGGTTGCTGCGAGAGTCGACGGGGACAAAGCGGCCTTCTACGATTGCAGGTTCATATCTTACCAGGACACCTTACTTGACGCAGCAGGGCGACACTACTATCACGGATGCTATATAGAAGGCGCCACGGATTTCATATTCGGCAACGGCAAAGCCTTTTTCGAGGTATATATAGTTAACTTGCGGTACTAATCACCTCTGTTTTGTCTTAATAATTTTGTGCCCTTGGCTAGCTAGCTATATATATAATCTAGCTTATTAGGAGGGCCCGGCCGGGACAAAATCAGTTACTCCAGACAGGGGCGCCCTGCTCCTCCGCGAGAAACCACGTCCACGTATACCAAAATTGTTTACTGCCTTTGGATCGTGTTAGTGGACCGCGGTGATTTTATTTACTGGCTTCACAAAATCGGATTTTCCAATCAGCTGCCGTTCCTGCTAGCTTCATGGCCCCACTTCCTTCCGTTCCTTGTTTTACCTTCTCTCCGACCAGAATTACCTCGGCTTCTCCACCCTCGGCTTCCCTTTTCTTTTTACTGCCTCGGCTTCTCCCCGATCGGTCTCCTCGCCATTCTCACCGCGACGCGCCCCGTCTGCTCCGCCGCGCCGCGATTTCCTCCGCAGCCCGCCGGCGCGTCGCCGCTTCCTGTGCTCGCGACTTCCTCTGCGTTGCGTCGCCGCCTTAGGCTGCGAACGGCGGGTCGTCGGGAGGGGGTACTCACCTCCCTGCAGGTGCCGCTCCATTCCAACTAGCCGTCGGCCCGGTGTCCAGGTGGGTGCGGTCTGCTTTCCTCTTTCGCGGCTGTAGTTTCCTTTCCTCTGCGTTTGTATACGCCTCCATTGGGTTGCCGCGTTTTCTCCTCGCCGTGCCATTGGGGACACCTCGCTGCTGCTCATCCGTACCACCGTGGTGGGGGTCTTACTATTGTTCCTAGGTTTACAGTATAGGCTGCATGAACCCTACAATGTATGTCCTTATTTCTTCCTTATTTTTCCCCAACACATGCACCATCAACCGATACCGGCGCTTCGGGTATGGCTGCTGTCGTCATCGTGGCCATCTCCCCTTCTTTCCATCCTGCTTGCACAGGCCAGAATGAATGCATATATGCTAAATTGAAGCTGCCAATCAAAGAGTTCCCCAGTTCCAACCCTGTGCTCCACTGAATCTGCATTGTTCTTACTGCAGGAAGAAAATTAGTGCTGTTGCTGCTACTGCTGCATTGGGTCATTCACTGTCTGAAATTAGCTTCTGTGCTTTCCACTTGCCGTTCCAATCGCTGTCAGGTAACAGTGAGTTTGTTTATGAACTGCACCTCTACTTGCAATCAGCAATTGTTATGGTCTACTCACCTGACATGCCTATGGGCTTCTCTGCCTACTTCATACACATTGAAAGCCAACTGATTGTTCTGTTAATTCATTGCCTGCAGTAAAATACTTGCCCAACCTCAAGGCCGTGCTCCACTGCACCATTGATCTGCGCCGTTCTGCCCGTCACAAGGTAGTTGTTGTTCTTGGTGCTCCTGCTGCATTGGGTTGTTCACTATCACAATCGGTCTCCCTGCTCTCCAGTTGCTCTTAGGTAAAAAATGAATTCATATATGAGCTATACCTAGACTTTGAAGCATTGACTTTCGTAGTTTATCAGGCTGCTATGCCTCTGTTCTTTTTAGCCTTTGGGAAATATACCGTTATTATTGCCTGCACAGTGCCATTGTTGTTTTTCGGGAAGGAAAAAAAAACCGCGAAAAAAAGAGGAAAACAAATTTATGTCTTACCATGTTTTCGTACAACTCATCATATGTAGCTATCTTGCTGGATATTGCGCACCAATGTCATCTACCATATATATCTTGTATACATGAGGTGATAGAGGATGGGACAGATATTTATGGTATAGAGATTCAGCTACCGCCCAATGTAATTGACAGAAATTTGCAGACGTTATTCTTCTGGGCTAATCCTGATCTAGATCATGCTTTGGCGTACGAAGCAGCAGCCCTGCAGGCTCTTGTGGCTTTGCAAAGGATTTATGGCTCCGTCGTTGTTGATTATAGCATACATGAATTACAACTGTGTAGAGCTATAGCCCGGCGGCTTCTCCCAGTTGCAAATAGAGGTACACAGCTTGCAAGACTGGTAATAGCAGCCTCACAGCATCAGAACATACCTTTGTCCACCTTAACAGCCTATGCACAACAGTTATTATATGAGGTCGCTACAATTTCACGGCATAGTACCTTATAGTGTTTGTACCTTCAGCTTTCTCAGCTTACCTTCTTGTACTATTTCCCGCCTTCCATTGTAATTCCTCTTGTGCTATTTCCCGCCTTCCATTGTAACTAAAGTTTCCTAGAAGAAAAAATAAGGTTCCTATCTGCAAACATGTCTTGTCATTTTGGTGTTCTCATGTTCTTTGTTACTCAGCATATATTCACCATATCAGATTGAATCATATGTTCACAGATTAATATAGACATTTGGTCTATGCACAACCATTGACCATTGGCATTCGTCCAAATTGTTATTGTTGTCATTTATCCAACATAGAGTACAGTCCACTCATGTTACGTCTCGCTCATCTTAAAATTTTATATTTCGTCCAAGAGAATTGTTTTCATTGTTGTCTCCATACTAAGATGCACAGCCGTCAAAGTCTGTCGATTAACCAATTTATATGGCTGCGCAACACCCACGTATGTAAAATACTGTTTGCTTCCTTCGTTTTTCTATATATACGGTCTTCAGAACTGTGTTCAGGGACCTGCATATTTATATATATTAACATGTCTGACAATATATGTCTATATATAGCAGCGGAGGCTCCTGTGCGTATAGAGACCTCTGGTACTGCTACATCAATAGGCCGCCGCGCACGAGGACGTATGCGCCCTCAAGCCTACAGGCCCCTATGTTTACATACAGAATTATATGAATCCTGTTCGTACCTTACCTTTACAAACTTCTGATCAGGAAACAATAGTTCGTGCGCTCTAGAGACCTCTGATCCTTCAACAAGTAGGGACAAAAGAAGGAGGTTATTAAAGCAACATCGTCTTGTGTGGGGAGGTATTGAAACCTACTTCATAGAGCCCCTCTATCTCTGACCTTGCAAAATAAGTTTGCCTCAAAGACATAGTCCATGAGCAGGTGCAGCCTCCATCCACAGCGCTAATTTAGAGTGTGGTCATTTTGATGAAGACTTTGTAGAGGCTCTTAAAGGTAAAGCTGCCACATCTTTACACTACATATACCTTTACCTTTATTATGGTACACAACCAACAAAAGGTGTGCATAGGACTCATTAGCATCTATCTACCTGTTGCCTATGAACAAATCAGATTCATATCCTGGAAGATCGTATTATGGTGGACCTGATCAACAATGCTGTAACTGCCGAGCCATTTTTTGGAACGCCGAAAGAGTTGGCAAGGATTCGCAGGGTTCTTCTGGGTCAGTTATCTACAACACATGCTGCAAAGGAGGCAAAGTTGTTCCGCGATTCCTGCCCAGACCTGAGCCTTTAGCAACACTGGCAAGATTTGACGGGGGACCCATCTCTAATAAGTTTATGAAAAATATAAGACAATACAACTGTCTTTTTGCATTCACTTCTATGGGAGCAAACATAGATCGATCCATGAATGATGGTAGAGGCCCCCCTGTTTTCAAAATCTGTGGACAGATTCATCACCGCATCGGGTCTTTGTTACCTCCAGATGGCCAGCCTGCCAAGTTTATTCAGCTGTATGTGTACGATACAGCCATTGAGGTGCAGAATAGACTAGCCTCTTTAGGCCAAGACGATACAAGAGCATCAGATCTAGATCCAACTATTGTTCAGTCCCTGGCCACCATGCTTGATCAACACAATTCTTTTGCACAGCAGTTCAGGATGGCCAGGAACAGGCTGGCGGATGATGAAACCGAGGATTTTATTATCCGCATTGTTGCTCCAAGAGATGGAGATCCGCCACAATACAGTTTACCGACCACAGATCAGCTAGCAATGCTTGTAGTTGGTGATTTCAGTTATGAAGCCTTTGAGCGGGACATTATTGTGCAGAAACAAACAGGAGATCTTCAACAAATTTCTGCCCTGCATCCCGCATTTATGCCGCTCCAGTACCCTTTGTTGTTTCCATATGCTGAGCGGGGTTGGCAGACCGGGATTCTGTATACTGGTGTCACACAAACAACACAAAATGCTCATGTAAAGCTTACCATGCAAGACTACTACTGTTACATGTTTCACTATAGGAAGAATGAGCCAAACCCATATTTGAGCTACGGTGCACTATCAAGCCAGGCCAAAGTTGATGCTCGAGCCTGTGTAGACGAAAACAGGCTCAGATACATAGTAGATAATCAGGCTGATATCAGAATGGAAAGTATCCAAGGAATTTGTGATGCAATTAGTAGAGGATCAACAGAAGGAAGTGAAATGGGGAAGATGACTGTGTTACCAGCATCACATACAGGCGGCAGACGTTACATGATACAGAACTATCATGATGGCATAGCTATTTGTAGAGAATATGGTCCTCCTGATTTCTTTGTTACATTCACATGCAATCCTAAATGGCTGGAGATTGCTGAAGCTATTTTTGAACCTGGACAAAAGCCAGCTGATAGGAATGATTTAATAGTCAGAGTCTTCAACATGAAATTAGAAGAACTTCTACATGATATTAAAGGTGGTACGCCTTTTGGACCCTGCAATGCTGGTACGCACCCATGCCTGTGGACAATATCTTCATATCCTTGCTTCAATATAACCCGTTTTATTCCTACCAACATACCCACTATTTCCAAAAATTCACTACCTCCTGCCTGTATTGACATTGTTCCATTCCAATGCAGTGCTTCACACTGTTGAATTCCAGAAAAGGGGGCTTCCGCATGCGCATATTATCCTATGGACCTCGGCGGATACATCCAATCCAACTCCGGCAACCATAGATAAATATGTGACCGCAGAAATACCTGATCCAAAAACAGATCCACTAGGCTATGCTCTTGTCTCAGAACACATGGTACATGGACCATGTGGTAAAGACAACCCAAGATGCCCATGCATGAAGAATAGAAAATGTTCAAAACATTTTCCCAAACCATATCAAGAAGAGACCACAGTTAGCAATACTGGTTTCGCAGTGTACAGAAGAAGGCAGAACACACTTTTTGTTCAGAAAGGAGGCCTCCAAATGGATAATAGATGGGTTGTCCCATACAATATGCTACTGCTGAAGAAGTACCAGGCACATATTAATGTTGAATGGTGTAATAAAACTACTTTCATCAAGTACCTCTTCAAATATGTGACCAAAGGAGCCGACTATAGTAAGGCTTATCTACAAAGAGTTAAGAGAGGTCAATCAGCACCATATGATGAGCAGACAAATACTGTAAACGAGGTAAAGGAATACCTCGATTGCAGATATATTTGTGAGCAGGATGCATGTTGGAGAATGTTTGGATATGATATTCACAGGCACCACTCAGCTGTGGAGAGAATGCCTGTACATCTTCCAAACGAAAACTTCGTAAGTTTCATCGCCAAAACAAAAATGAACAAGTTAGTGTCTGCAGAATTTTTAAGAAGAACAATGTTAATTCAGTGGTTTGTCTGCAACCAAATTTTTCCTGAAGCTAGAACGCTAACTTATCCACAGTTTCCTTCAAAATGGCTATGGGATCAAAGAGACAGGAAGTGGCATAAGCGCAAGCAGCAGTTTGGTAAAATAGGCTGCCTTCATTATGTACATCCATCAGCTGGTGAACGGTACTACCTTCGGATGTTGCTTCTAACAGTTAAAGGTGCCACAAGCTACGAGCATCTTAGGTTTCACAACCGAAGATATCATCGCACATTTAAAGAGGCCTGCCGCTCACGTGGTCTTCTAGGCGATGACCAAGAGTGGTACAATGCTTTTGATGAGGCAGCTGCTTGGGCTACTTCAGCATAGCTACGCAGTTTGTTCATAACTATGGTGCTCTTCTGCGAAGTAGGTGACGAAAACAGCTTCTTTGAGAAGGTTTGGCGCCATCTATCTGATGATATTATTTATCAGTATAGAGATATGGTTGGTGATCCAAATTATGCATTACCTGATTCACGAACTAGAGATATTCTTCTGGATGAGCTATCTGTTTTATTCTCGCAGTCTAGTAGGAACATAGTTGACTTCAATCTACCGCCAAAGACACATGCTGAATATCCTGTTCTATACAACCGTTTGGTTGAGGAAGAGCAATCACATCCTTCTGATCCATCCATTGACATGAATAATCCAACTCTCTCTCTGAACCAAGATCAGACAATTGCTTTCAACGCAATAGTACAAAGAGTGGAGCGAAAGGAACCTGGATTCTTCTTTGTATCAGGATATGGAGGGACTGGTAAAACATATCTATGGAATCGAATAGTTGGCTACCTCAGAGGGAAGAATAAGATTGTACTTACTGTAGCATCTTCGGGTGTGGCTGCGCTGCTGTTACCAGGAGGTCGCACAGCTCATTCAAGATTCAAAATTCCCTGTGAGGTAGAAGATGATATGATCTGCGATGTCAGCAGGGGCACAATGCTTTCTGAACTTATTGAGCTTACAAGTCTCGTAATTTGGGATGAAGCCCTCATGGCTAATAGAAAATGCTTTGAAGCTTTAGATCGCACATTTCGGGACCTTCAAAAGCTCAAAAACCCAGAAGCTACAAATATTCCATTTGGTAGTAAAGTTGTTGTTTTGGGAGGAGATCTCAGGCAAATTTTACCAGTGGTTGAAGGAGGTAGCAAACAAGATATCATCAATGCCACCATAATCAGATCCCGGTTATGGGCTCATGTTGAAATACTTAACCTAAAACAAAATATGCGACTAATATGTTCACCAAATGATGCTTGTGAACAGCAAGAGGTGGCAGCATTCAGTAAATGGATATTGGATATCGGCGAAGGCAAAATACCATGCACTGCCAGAGAAGGAGAGGATGACCCAACCTGGATAACAATACCACAAAAACTGCTTATAGTTCCTGCTGAAGACAAACTTGCAGCCATTGTGCACTCAGTGTATCCTAACTTTCATACCAGATATAGAGACCCTGCGTATCTTTCACAGAGAGCCATACTAGCTCCAACAAATGAACTCACAGATTCAATTAATGATTACATGGTTCCCTTAGTTCATGGTAAAGAGAAGGAATACTTGAGTTCAGATACTATTGACAAATCCACTGCTCAGCACGAAGCATATGATCTCCTATATCCAATTGAGTTCCTAAACTCAATTAATGGTAACAATTTCCCACGGCATAGAATTGTACTGAAACCAGGAGTTCCAATAATGTTATTACGCAACCTCAACCAAAGGGCAGGTCTTTGTAATGGAACAAGGCTGATTGTTACCTCTGTTGGGGAATGGACGGTTGAAGCAAAAATTATGAATGGGCGGCAAGGAAACCAGACCTTCGCTATACCGCGCATAACTTTAACTTTGAAAAGCAACAAGTGGCCATTTGTCTTACAACGCCGCCAATATCCAATTAGAGTCTGCTATGCTATGACAATCAATAAAAGCCAAGGACAGACGCTCTCAGCAGTTGGTGTGTACCTGAAGAAACCAATTTTTTCGCATGGTCAACTATACGTTGCTGTTTCGCGTGTAACCACAAAACAAGGGCTAAAAATCTACATTGAAGATGACGAAGGCGAACCAAGCACTGAAACCAAGAACGTTGTTTACAAGGAAGTGCTTCAGTATCTAAGTTAAACATCAACTGCAACCTGTTTCTATCGACATTTTGCCTCCTATTGAATCTTCGTATCTGTGATGGATTATGAAATAGCATGTCCCTGCAACTTATCTATGAAAGACCATCTGCTCTCATCAATGTTTTGCTTCATGGTTGCATCTACCACATCAACAAGATATAGAATAGTATAGAAACTTATGTACAGTAGGTATAATTAGGCCTGCGTGCCTACCATAGCCAGAGTTCGGCTTGTATAAATGATCCTTAAAATCCTTTCAGACTAGGATTTAGGGTGTACTCCCAGTATGTACAGCAGTAGAAGCTCAATGCTTCCATTTGATTATGTAACAAATGCAATGTCTACTTCTCATGAGAAAAAAAAAATCAAAAACAGCCTTCTGTTCCTGATTTTCTTTACCATATATGCATAAAAGGATGACACCTTACTCTATATCTGCCAGGTTCACCATGCAGCAGCCAAGGTTTCTCAACAACCTACAAAAAGGCCGCCATGCAGAAGGCATCACTACTCGAGTCGTTAGGAAATGGACTCACTATGAAAACATGGGCCAGGGACCACCTCTGTATGTTGGCATGGTTTTAGCAGATGCAAAGGTACCCTCTTCGCCTACTGAAAATCAGATTCGGGTTATTTCTCCAAAAAAAAAAATCAATACACTATATTCAGTGCTATAGCTTTCGCTATTACATATTCATGGTCATACCATCTGACTAATTTATTGCACAATAATAATATCAGGGACACGCCATGTATGCAGAGATTTCAAATGATCTGATCAATGAGATGGCTCCTTTTCGACATTGGAAAGGTTTACATCATCAAAAAATTTGTTGTCGACAGTGCCAAAAGGAGTTATAGACCAGTTGACAAAGATCTGATGATAGGGCTTACAACATACACAGACATTGAGCTTGTTGCAAACCCTCCACGCTCAATCCCTCACTACATTTATAGACTCACTCAATTTCCAGCTATAAAACCAGCGCGAATGGTCTACAACTTAACAGGTACTTTGCATTGACAGAAACCATTCTTAATAAATTGTACTTTGATTTCCATTTGTGCATATTTTTGACAACTAACGCACTCTCATTGTAAAATCTTAAGATGTGATTGGTTACCTCGTCAAGTATGAGGCAGCACAAACGTTTGTGCCCAAGAACAAAGAAAAGGCTAAAACACTCAGGGAGATCTACATCAAGGACCTGAGGTATGTGAACGATCCAACTATCATCGGTTATAGTACGCTCCGTTTATCACCACTTCAAAAAAACAATCAGATTCTTTTTGCTAAAATTAGTTCACATCCAGGGATAACATGATGAAGATTACCCTCTGGGGCGATCATGCTAGAGACTTCAGTATTAACAATATATATGACAATGAGACTGGTAATCTTATTGTTTGCCTTGTTGTTGGTTGCACACCCCGAGAAGATATAAAAAATAATGGTAATTCATCTTTTACAATTCCATTGACCAGTGCTAACTGTATATATGTTGACAGAAACCAAGGCAACATACTTTTATATACCAGAAATAACACAGCTCTATCCTTTTGCAGATAGACCATGCCTAACTGAGAGTTCAGCTTGTTCCTACTACTTAAACCCTGATATTCCAGAGGCGCGCCCTTTTCACTCTAGGTAAGAGCTTCATCAAACTAAGGCCATACATTACTTATCCATCACATGCTTCCATACTAAACTTACCATCATCAGATTCAAGAACACTCCGGTGTACATCGATCGACCAACAGAGGAAGAAACTTACACTCCAACTCAAGACATTCAACTTCCAGAGAAGACTATAGATGCCCTCAACCACGTAGACCCTTTTTGTGAGGAGGTACACGCTTTACATATTACACACTTAATTTCTTCGATACGAGTTCTTTACATACCTTGTATGCACAGCCTGCACCTCATCATATACTATAATATTTCAAATTTGCGTGTACGGACAGGGACCGTTCAAGTGTGCAGTGACAGTTGTGTCTATTACAAACACCTCGAACTGGTGGTACATGTCTTGCAAGCCATGTAAAAAGAAAGCTGAACAGCAGCTGGATGGCAGCTATAAGTGTCCCAGATGCCAAGGCACAACCACAATTCCTAGGTGCCTATTCCTCAAACCAAAGCCAGTTATAGTATATACAGACAGCCACTGTTTCCATAAATACTTACGGATTCACCTATTCTTTAATTGCACAGGTACTTGATATCATTTACAGGAAGAGATGAAACAGGTGAGGCAAGATTCTTTGCCTACGATGACGAGGCCTACAGGATGATTCAGAGAGATTGCGAAGCAGTACTAAACCCATTGGGCCCAAGGGATGCCCTGCCTCAGCCATTACAAAAAATCATAAACACCACATTTCTGCTCTCTGTTGACCTTACTAATGACTCATGCAAAACCACCAGATACAGACAATACCAGGTCAAAGCTGTTCTAGAAAGGCCACCAAAACAAACTTTAACTCAAAAAGTTTCTGTGGATCAGTATGATCAACAACAGCGAGCAGGTACGTCTACAGCCATGGAGAGTCCAGAGCATCAAGGTGAGGTGCTTCAGATTGAATCGGGAACACAGCAGGTAAACAAATTCTAGACTCATTGAGTCCTTTTTGCTAAAACTATTATAGATACTATCATAATCGTTATACTATACAAACCACAGACTCCAGTACCAGCTCTTGACGCCGACAACGACACCTCCAAAGATGATGATACTAGGTACAAAATAAACTCTAACTGCTGATTATATTTAATCCATAGACATATTTGCAACTACCACTCATTAGAATTAACTAACAGTTTTCCCGGTTTTGTTTCTACAAGATCATCGGGAATACAGCCTACTGCTCGCAGAACCTATTTGGCCGTGACGATTCAGCAGACAAGGTTAGCCGCATCGATTTACATGGTTCCAAATTTTATACACAGAACAATCACACGACACCCAAATATACTGATGCTATGAGTTACAGCAGCACGCTGAAAACAGCCAGGAGGACCAAACTGGCAGTGACCTAAAGAGAACTCTCACAGAATGCTTCATCATCTAAACCAAAAGCGAAAAAGTACAGTGCAGACACTCTCATGCTCAATATATTTCTAAGTTCATATCACTTCCTTATACATACGATTCCAGCACAGACATTCCGTTGCCTGACTTTGAAAAATATTACAGACCAAAATCTCTCCCTGAGAAGCAGGTTGGAAAAGATGGTTCACAGAATTAAGACTACCTTACTCCTATCGCAAAGGTAATCATCTCCACATAGCAGAATAGAAATACATTCACCAAAACAAGATTCAACTTTGTTTACCAATTCAACCGTCGGCAGGTAACATCGATGCCGCTACAATATGCGAGAGGCTTTTGCTCCCTACACCGGCCTACAGTGATGTTGCAGACTATCATAAGTATTTGGCCAGCCTAATATTATGTATACTACCAAACTCTGTTGCAGCACTCTGTGGTTACATAAACTTAGAATAGGTGCCTGTTCCCTGTATAATTCCCAGCCACCTTTCCTCTCCTATGCTATTCGCCATGACCGTAAACTATGCCATGTGATGAACATGTTCGTTTCCTGTAATGGTAGGTGCAGCTGCCTTTGCCAAAAACTATGCGCTGTTATCATCAAGGACATATGAAGGACATATTTTATATATCCGAATTTGAACCCAGCTATTTACTGTATCCGCCTACGATCTTGGGCCAAAGTATGGTCGTTTATCAATTTAGCTCTGTGTACGAAATTAACTTTAAACTGATCAAACTTTGCTCCTGAAAACGTACTACCGTTTTAACTCGGACATCATGTTGTCTCCTCAGTGCTACAACCATAGTCCATTTACCCACTAATCCATCAAAACTATATTAACGTCAAGTCTCCTACCATTAGCTACCGCACAATCTCACGGGCGCGCGAATGCGTGCGCCCCAGATACTAGTATACTCTGTACTCTATCAAATTAAACATCTGACTGTGTTCGTGCACTGTTTGTTTGCCCAGAGCTGCCACCTGCACTCCACCTCAGACGGCGAGGGAGCATTCACGGCGCAGGGGCGGGAAACATTGTCTCAGAACACCGGCTTCAGCTTTGTGAGGTGCGACCTCACCGGCAAGTCTGTCACCGGCAAGTCTGTCCTGGGCCGGCCGTGGCAAGCGTCTTCGCACTCTGCAACATGTCCGACACCGTGGCTCCCGTGGGCTGGAACTACTTCAAGGACCACCCCGAGTATCGGAGGTACGTGTATGTCCGATACCGATCGATCGAGATATATGCATGTGTGTACGTGTTTCCTTTTCTATTCGATCTGTGGCTGATCGACGTGTATGTTCAGCACGGCGTACTTCAGGCAGTACCAATGCAACGGGGCAGGATCAAGGACGGAGGGCAGAGTTGGCTGGGCGCACAACCACCTCTCTGCAGATGAAGCTAAACCGTTCCTTACCGCCGATGCTTGGGTTGATGCCCGACAGTGGCTTCGCCCTGAGGCGTAGAAATATTATTGGCCAGACACAATGTCACAATCATATATAGTCTCTATAGTATCTTCATCAATAATGGCAAATAATATATCTTAATAATATATACAAGCTCCATATAGTTGGTAATATAATAAATAAAGTTTCAATAAAGATATACTATATTATATGTCTCTCATCGTTTTTTTTATCTCTTTAAGTTTTTATCAATACTAGCAAATATACCCGTGCGTTGCAACGGGAGAAAAAACTATCAAACCATGATGGAAAACAACAACAAAAATAGTATCTATTTATGTTTTACATACTATATAATATTTGACATATATAATTTATTTTATTTATTACCACTATGGCATCCATAATATGAGCTACTGTTAGCTATAATATGATACTGTTCTATCAAAACTTTAAAAAAAGACATGAAAACTAAAAATACTCATTGTGATTTAAGTGTGTAATTAATAAGCAAAATAGATGACCAATTAATTTTGTATTCACCATCGGGTCATTTACTGGAACATCTTTTGCTATGGTTGATAGCGAGCGAATTAACCTGCTGGATCTACTACTTACAGGTTGGTTCCAGATGAGCAAACGATTCAATTTCAATCGTGTCGTGTCGTGTCGTGTCGTGTCGTGTCGTGTCTTAGACTGTCTTACTCATTTAACTACAAACAGCCACGCCGCCATCTCCTTCCGCGAGCGCTCCAACGTACGTTCAGGATCCTAAACGCGACGTGTCCTCGTATGGCCACTCCGCGCTGCCGTACATCTCGGGGGCTGTAGTACGGAGGCTTTGCCCCGGCAAGGTTCGGGTAGTGGAGCATGGACGTGTAACCCTTGACGATCTTGGGTTCCTGGTGGTATTTTTGTTATGGCTTATCGTGTTCACTTTAATCTATGTGTGTTGAGATGAAAATTAGTCCACCTCAACACGTGAATTCTCAACACACGTGAATTGATATGAAATCCGATTACATCCGAATAAAACCTTAGTAGGTAAGAAACTCAAGTCATGGGTAACACCAAGAAAAACATACGTACAAAACTCGGCCTCGGGTATATATTCATACAAAGTTAGTAGGTAAGAAACTCAAGTCATGGGTAACACCAAGAAAAACATACGTACAAAACTCGGCCTCGGGTATATATTCATATAAAGTTAAAATTTTAGGAAGAGGAAAAAATTAAACTCATGAATAGTAGCACTTTCGTCTTATTTGATAAATATTGTCCAATCGTGGACCAACTAAGCTCAAAAGATTCATCTCGTGATTTCCAACTAAACTGTGCAATTAGTTTTTTTTACCTACATTTAATGCTCCATGCAAGCGGCTAAAAATTGATGTGATGAAGAGAGAGTGAAAAAACTTGGAATTTAGAGGTGATCTAAACAAGGCCATAAGATGTGGATCATATGCCTTGTTTTGACACGGACTCGTTCTGTTTTTCTTTTGAGCAACACGGTTGTTGTGCATATATGGAAATATGGAAAGCTACCCCTGGATTTAGAATAGAACAAAGAAATAAAAAAACCTAACTGCATTTGAAAATAGTTTTGGTGGCCAATGTAAAATCTTTTCATCATTTTTTTATTGTTTTATAAAAAAATCAAATCCTTCACAGTAGAAGTGAACAAAAAGTTGTAGGGCACATATCTAATAGAAAGAAAAAGAAAAAAACAAGGGAACACTTTCCGATTGATGAATTACACAAGAAGCAGCAATCCTGGTTTCATGAACTTGAACGCTCTGGAATCGTAGCTAATCTTAAGCTAATGCAAGTTGTAACGCATAGCTAACTTTCAATCTTCCAGAGCTCCACTTGTGGATTCAAATGCATCACTCTAGTCTTAAGCCTAATTTGGACGCAAGTAGGAGCCAGACCCAGGGAGAGAAAACCTCCCATAGATAACTAAATGTCTTATTAAAATGACATCTCCATAGTTTGCTCACCCTAGTAAAAAGATAGGGATTCGAATGGGGATTTGAGTTTTCTTATATTTCCCTTAAGCTAAAAGTTACGTGTCTCTGGTTAATTACATGGAAACTGATTTGTAGGTTATTACTATGGCCTGGGTCCATTTTTTAGTTTCCCCTAGTTTTAACTTGTGATTTTGAAGTGAACCTTTACCACTCAATTGGAGTTGTGCAAGAAAAAATGAATACACACACATTCGCATAGGTGCTATGATGTACTAAATTGTTAAGTCTTTAATACCATTATTTTTGACAGATCGCTCTTATATACTCCCTCAGTACTCGTAAAGGAAGTCGTTTTGGATAAAGTTTGGGTCAAACATTGGGAATATAAATCATCAATAACTTTTAAGTTGTTGAGTTTGAGAATGTGAAAATTACATGAATAGATTTGTCTTGAAAATATTTTTATAAAATTGTTCCCGTAATCAATGCATATAAAAGTATTTATGGTGTAATCAATGCCCTCCATATATGTGTTACAGGGAGCACACAGGGCAGCTCCTGTAATCAATGCATATAAAAGTATATGATTTAGAAGTCATTTAGGACAGCCACACGGTCTCCTAGACACAACTTTGACATCTTGTTTTTATAAAAGTATTTATGTAAAAATAATATATGTATACTTTTATGATAATATTTTTCAAAACAAATCTATTCATATAATTTTCACATTTGCAATCATAAAAACTTAAAAGTTATTGATGATTTATATTTCAATGTTTGACCCAAAGCTTGTCCAAAACGACTTCTAAATCATATACGGAGGGAGTACATTAAAAAAATTCTAAACGCTAACATCAAGTGCTGGCGAGATGAAGACGAGAAGATCAGAGGATGGCGGCGTTTGTGGTCCTGGCCCTCCTGGCTCCTCTGAGCCCTCACGGCAAAAGAAATAAATAAAGTGCTAAAGTTTACGAATTTGGATTACATACTCAAATCGTGATCGCGGAAGATATTTTCAATAAATGGGTGATCATTAATAAACAAATCTTTGTTTATAAATGTGAACAAGATTTATCTTATTTTAAATAAGGAAAAAAGTCTACTTCACCCCCCACCTTTTATACTTGGTCTACTTTACCCCCCAACTATGAAACCGTCTGTTTTACCCCCTGAACTTTTCAAAAACCGTCTATTTTACCCCCTGGGCGGTTTTTCAGCGGCGGTTTGCTACAGTAACAGTAGGTTTGCTACAGGGGGTAAAATAGACGGTTTTGGAAAGTTCAGGGGGTAAAACAGATGGTTTCATAGTTGGGGGGTAAAGTAGACTAAGTATGAAAGGTGGGGGTGAAGTAGACTTTTTCCTTTTAAATAATATTTTTCCTTGCCATGATAAGGACGAACGGTTGGGTGTTAAAGAGATATACCTATATTCAAGAAGTAATAAACAGTGGGCTGCTAGCTAGAGATATACCAATATAATATACTAAGGAGTCCTATAAATGTTGGTCAAAGGGAGCCATCAGTAGAACACACTGAAGTTTATCAGTGCTCGAAGTCAAAGATGAGCAGCAGTCATCTTTCCATCTCAGCGGCCGCCGTTATCACCATCGTCTCTGTTGTGCTCCTGCTCAATTCTCATGTAGGGTCGTGCAGCTGCTACAAGCGAATCTTCGGCTTCGGCGACGGCACCATGGACACGGGCAATTTCGTGCACATGCTTGGGAAGGCACCGTCTAGGCTCAAGGAGCTCCCCTACGGCAAGACGTTTTTCAAGAATGCAACCGGCCGCATGTTGGATGGCCGTGTCCTCATTGATTTCTATGGTGTGTATATACGTTTTCACTGAATCCTTTCTATAGTATGCATATAGGTGGATCTAATTCAATTCGATGCCCAATCTTATTCGGTGTCCGTTGCGCCGGTAATGTTAACAACGCACTCCATCTTCAACAACGTACGCCATCTCCCTCGCGAAGTTAGGGGAGGGTAGTTGTCGTGGAGATGGGCAGGTGATGGGTAGAGCGGCGTTAAGGGGACGATGGCGTTAACGGGACGAGATTTTTATAAGGGGGAGGGCTGTAACACCTCGGTGTTAAGCATGCACTAACCTTCCATCCCATGAACATAATCATCATCACCTCATGCATAAGCATCATTCACGCATTTCATTTCGAAAGAAATGAAGTATCATTTCATGTGATGCTTAAGTTGATTGAAAATTTATTCATGTTTCAAACAATGTGAAATGTCATGCTCATGTTTGGATGCCATGATTCTTGTTTTGATCACTAAGATAGCTTATAAATGTTTAGGATACAAATTGGAGCCAAGTTCATATTCAAAGTTTTGCCAAATTTTGCTTTTAAACAATTCTTCAAAATTAGGGTTTTGAATTAATATTGATGTTTATTTTGTAATTCAAAATCTATTTGGAATTGGACTGTGGTCATAAAAGCAAAGTTGTAGATCTTGAAAAATGGAACAACTTTCATTTTTACACCAACTTTTGAAACTGCTTTGAAATTGCTCAAAATTTGCATTGAAGGAAATGGGGATAGAAAATAAATTAAAAAAATCACATTTCACTTGAATGGGCCGCAGCCTCGCTTTCGGCCCAGCCGCTCACGCCGGCCCGGCCTGCCTTAGCGCCGCGCCGCGCCAGTTCCCGCGCGCCGCGCCCGACCGCGTCAGAGCGCGCTCACAGCGTGGCCGCCATGCGTAGGCGACGCACGCCGCGCGGCAGCCCCGGCCTGCCCCGCGCCCTCCTGTCGCGCCTTCACCTGCCCGATCGCGCTGCGCTCCTTCTCACTCCCCACTTCACTCTCTCGCTCGCTCAGCAGCAGCAACAGCCGCAGCAGCGCTCGCTCCGCCGCGCGCCATCGCCGGCATAGCCGTTCCGGCCACGCCTGACCACCGGAGCCCGCTACTCTTCGCCACGCCTTCGCCTCCACCTCGCGCAACCAGTGCTCGCGCCAGTTCGTTGTGGTAGGTCTTCTTCGGCCGGGAATTCCTCGTCGGAGTGAGCTCCTCCTCGCCGGAGCTTGGCTCCGCGCAGACAGCCTCGCTCCGTTTCCTCTCCCGCCTTCCTTCCTCGCACACGAGCACCGCACTACGTCGCCGAGTATCCCGAGCACCTCCTCTCACCGTGCCATGGCCGGGGACGCCTCACCGGCGACGACCCGCGCCGCCGCTCCACCATGCACGGCAGCGACCGGCTTCCCGTGCTCTTTGGCCCATGCCACGAGCACCGCGGGGTTCGCGCGGGTGTGGGGAGCACGCCGGTCACCTTCACCGGACCGAAGACCTCACCGTCGGCGAGCTCTCGCCGTCGGTGATCTCCTCTGTTTTGGTTCGGCTGACAGGTGGGGTCCCGCTGAACCCCGGGTCCGTTTGTCTGTCCCTGTGTGTGTTCACGCGTGTTCAGCTCCGGGTGCACCCAGCATTTTCGTCGGCTGATTTTTGGAAAGGGTTTAAGAAATGATTTTTCAGATTTCTATTTAAATACTTTGGAAAATGTTTGTGTACTCATTTTGGCTCCAAATTTATTGAAACAAATTTTGTTGTGTTCCTTGTCCCCAGATCTACATGATAAAAATATTGTATGTCATTTTTGAGATACTTTTCTATAGAGCCTTATTTAATTCTTGATATTGCTGATATCTTGTAAAATGTGTAGTAAAACCTATATGTATCAGAAAAATATGCTTCCAAGTTTGTTACTCTTCTTGTGTAATGTACTTCCTAGGAAAAATATATGCCATGCATGTCCTGTAGAAAAATTGTGAGATGTAGTTCAAGTGCCTTTTAATGGCTGATTTTTGTTATTTTTGCTAGAGAGCAAAATTTGTATAAAACATGCATGTGATAATTTTTGTGCAATGATTATTTACTGTATAGAACATAGGAAAAATATTACATCTATTGTTTGACACTTTTCATAATACAAAGTATTTTCATGTTCATAATTATGCCATAGCTTGTCATTTTTGTGTAGGCTACTCCACTTATTCAAATGTCATAAAACTTTAATGGTAGGCTACTTAGGGTAGTACCGTGCTATGGTAATTTTCTAAGATTTTTCTAAGCTATAAAAATAGATATTGCTATTCAAACCTATTATTAATTAGGGTTTAATCAAATGTTGCTTTATGCATGATTAAGAAATTAGTAAAGCTTTGGTGTATCTTTGAAGCATTTAATGAGATGTGTTGACTTAGCATCTTAATAGTAGAAGAGAATGCAGTAGATGACATGTGCTTATAGTACATGTTCTTGGATAATGTTGACTACCTTGCATGCAAGCATATTCATTGTGTTCATTTCATCCGATGCACCTTTTGCATAAGCACTTACGCACCTGCATCATACAAGATCGCAAACCAAGAGCCCAGTCGTCATACCCGAGGAGCCCGAGGAGCAGCTCGAGGTGCAGCCGTAGGAAGTAACCAAAGCAGACGAGGAGGACGTTGAGGAACTTCTAGAGTGCCCCGATCACCGCCCGAGCTCTTTCGAGAGAGGCAAGCCCCGGAGCATTTTTCTCTTCGGTTTGCAATTATTAATTAAATGCTTTACTTTAATTGATGCATTACGTTCAGGAGTTGTTTGCAACCGTTGCTGCATTATACCTTGTCTACCTTTGTTATACTATATCCTTGTTACCCTAGTATCCGCAGTCGAGTCAATGCTTAGCTGGCTTAGACCGGTAGAAGTCGGGTGATTTCCTGTCACCTGCGAGCTATAGGTGGTTACCTGGATCTGCTTGGATAACTATATAGTCATGGTATAACTAAGTGTTAATTTGAAGTTGAGACCGGACGGAGACTTACAGAGTTTTGAACTGTAGTGCTTTCCTTCTGTGTCGATTAAGGACCGACCGTTGTTGGGCCTCGAGTCATGTTGAACGCATGCCTTACATTTAGCTGGCCGAATAAAGTACCTTTCGACCACGAAGCTGAGAGATTATTCGGGCCGAGTAGATTGCCCGCAGCGCACTATACCGAAGCAGGTGTGGTAGGACATGGGGGCACGATGATAAGACCAAAGGGCAGTCGGTCGGCCCCTGGGTACATGTGGTTCCTGGCAAACTTGAGATTTTCCTAGATAGTTGACTCGGTGACCGATACCTCACTTTAGCGGGCGAGTGAGGTTTGTGTAAGGAATAAATCACCAGCTGGTTAGGAATCGATTCGAATCGCCATCGCTCCTGGATAGTGAGCACTTGACTTGAGTGACTTCATCGTAGTAATGTTGATGGAACACTTGGATAGTTATAATGAATATGACATTATTAAAGTTGTTAATGATCATTGGTTATCATTATTTGCTTAATCACATGCTTGCTCTAGTATAGGTGCAAATGTAGTCGACAGGTTAATAATAGTTAACTTGACAATAATGCTTTTGGAAAGGTTCTTGAAATGCTAAAAATGTCTCTTTTTGCAAATGAGTCAGCTACCCTACTATAAAGCCCTTCATAATCCTTGGTGTCACTTTATTTTCGGTTATATCAGGTAAGTCTAGCTGAGTACCTTCTCGTACTCAGGGTTTTATTCTCACTTGTTGCAGATGGGCAGATGTATTACGGCTACTGTATCAACTGCCTTTATCCTGCGATGGGTGATGCTTAGGACCATGGGCATGGTCATTCCTTATGTCTCGTCTGATGCTTTTGTTGGAGATGATCATTAGCGGGCACTATATTTGAACTCTGTGTGAGTGTGTGTGGTTTCAAACAAATGGCTTCCTCTACTTCTATTTGAACTCGTTTTGTAATAACTATGTTTAAACTCTGATGTATCTGAGATGCGAACTTTTATGTAATATGTGATGGTGACCGCTAAACTTATTACGATCTTGGCTGGTATGTGAGTTGGTTTGAAATCCTTCGTGATTTCACGGACTACCGGGTTATATAGGCTTAAGTTTGCTAAATCGTCTGCTCTGGCGGATGATTTTCTTACTTAATTTCGTATAATTGGTCGGTTCTGTTACAGCTGGTATCAGAGCATGGTTTAGCATGGTACTATTCACAAGTGTATTTAAAACAAAAGGCATTTGAAAAATATGATTTCCAAACTAAAAAGTGTGCCAATGGTCATATCCTTTATGCCCAATTAAGGACTCTAGGTGGCTTAATTAAGTACTAACTTGGGGTTCTTGCATCATATTTCTTTTTCGTTGCTCATACGGCGTGCTATTGTATGAGTGCCACTTGTTTGAGTGGTAGTGTATGGATCGTTTGCCTCTACGCATCGGTAAGTGTGAGCTGTGAGAGCATGATCGGATACACCGCCGATCTAGGGTGAATGCTTATATGATGCTGGAGTAATTACATGTTCTACGTATGTTTTACAAAGATATCTCATGTGTGGGTATTCCGTCTGTTGAGGCGATATCCGTCAATAGGACGATGATTCGGGTAGTTACTACCATTGTACACGTATCTGGGGATTCATGTAGAGCATGTAGATAAAATTTACTACTTTTGTGCATTCATCGGGAATTGGGCTGAAATGAATCTTCTCCAGGTACATAACAGCGTTATCGTGTAGAACGTATTAGATACGTATTTGAGAGATCGTTTGTATGCCACCGAATTCGTCGCTAGAAATTATTTATTTCATAAGTTTGTGAGAACGTACGGCACGTACATACATCATATTACTTGTGCATTTCATTCATGTCACGTATTCCTCCCCTTATAAATTGATTATCTCATTTTGATAAAAGTTGTATCACCTAAAATATGTTCCCACGGAGTGATAAAAGAAATTTTGCTACAGATGGCCCGCACGAAGCAGACTGCCCGTAAGTCCACCGAGGAAGAGCACCTCGACGTCCGTTGGCCCTGAGGGAGCACCGCACCATGGACACCTTCTTGAGCGAGTTTGGCATGCTGACCTTGCTTTGGAGAGTGCTCCATGATGTGGGGTACCCAGAGGGTCAAGAGTCGGTGTGCTCTTGGAATGAGAGCCAGTTAGCAGAGGATGGACTTGCAGTGGTAGAGATCACAGTTCCTGCTCTTGGTGATGCTCCAGAATGGGATGGTTGGCACTTGGAGTTTGAGGGTCGCACTCCTATTGAGGGTGCAGAGGGAGCAGCTTTCCGTGTCATCAGGGATATCATGAGCAGATTTCCTAGTGAGCTTGCAGCAGCTCTAGCTGGCACCTTTCCTAGGGATGATCCTCGTGATGCTATTTGGGTTCAGCCTTAGGGAAGTGCCTTGGTCAGAGGTCCAGCTGAGGGATAGGCTAGCGACAACCATGCTATGAGTGCTATGTTCACCACCATCAGAGCATATGAGGGTCTTGAGAGTACCTACTGGACTTTGACTGGCTTACGTAGTCATGATAAGCTCAAGGTAAGAAAGCAGAAGAAGAAGCAGGCACGTGCTATAGCTAGTTTGCAGGAGCAGTTGGCTGATATGAGCTTACAGCGGGACCAGGCGGTAGAGAGAGGTGATAGAGCTATGCAGCGGGTGCATACGTTGACTCAGGCTAACAACTAATGCAGACCGCATGATTGGACAGTTGGTTCAGGAATGGAATGAAGCCTGGGACGAGAGGGACCTTCTGCTATAGAGGGTCGATGAGCTAGAGGAGTACAACGTCAACCTGCACGAGGAGTTTCACGCTGCTCTACAATGGGGTTGGCCCATATGCTCCTCCAGACGCCGCTGGCATGGACATCGACCGACGAGGATGAGCCTATAGTTTCACCTGGGGGCGATGGTGACGTCTCCGACCCCGACGACGGCCCTGAGGAGTAGGCTAGTTGCCTTGCGCTAGTGTTTAGGTCCTGTCGCGATGACTTTTCTTTTGTTGGCATGTAACCTAATGTATCTTGCTTTGAACTTATGAGACTTGGCATGTGAGTGGAACTTGGCTAGTAATGCGATATCTGAACGCATAAAAGTCCAGTGTATGTATGCTGGCAATTTGGTTGTATTGGATGCGATATTTGCATTTGAAGTAATTTAATCAGTGATGTTGTTTTAATTGGGATGCGATTATTGTGCCTCTGTTTTATTGTATGAATTTATTCTCTCCAGTAAATTCAGTACGGACATAATTTTTCCTTCACTCACAATTATTACAGCTTCACTCAATCATTACTTGTTGCTGAAAATATGCAGATGACAAATACTCGTCGTACCACTTATGAGGCCGCTGAGATCGGTGCTAATGGTGCTAGGGACCGGTGGTGGTGGTGGAACCACGGCAACAACAATGAGCCCCCCATGAACCGCATTTGCCACCTCCTCCCCCGCTCACCCCTAGAGGTGTTCCTCGCATAGTTGCTCAGGAGTCAGCGCAACATGGAACAGTCCCAGAAGAACATGGAGGATTTTTCTGTACTATCGCCAACAATGTTCAGCGCGGTAACAATCAGGGTGGTGGCATTGGGGTGAATCAATATAGCAGCTTCAAAGATTTTATGGACACTAGGCCGCCAATATTCAAGGAAGCAACAGAACCACTCGATGCTGAAGAATGGATCAACACTATGGAAGATAAATTCCATGTGCTGAGGATGACTGAGGTATTGAAAACTAAGTATGCTGCACATCAGTTGCAAGGACTAGCAGGAATGTGGTGGAAGCACCATCGCACAACCTTCCCTCCAAATGCTTAGATTACATGGAGAGAGTTCGTTGAGGCCTTCCGTGGAGTTTATATTCCACCTGGGCTGACCGAGATGAAGTTGGGAGAGTTCTTGGCATTGAATCAGGGCATCAAGACTGTGACGCAATATTTGCATGCTTTCAATAACTTGTGTCGTTACGCTCCTGACATGGTTGACACTGATGCTAAGAGAATCACCAGTTTCAAGAGAGGACTCAATCCAAAGATGATGAAGCATGTGGGTACCAACACCCGCGCCAGATTCAATGACTTTATCAGTGATTGTCTAAAGCAGGAAAAGAACAACAACGCCAGCACCGCAGCCAAGACTCGCAAGAGAGCACTAGAAGGCGGTCCATCCCAAGCAAGAGCACCTACGGGAGGTCGCCCTCCCTATCGTCCATCTGCACCTGGCGCTAGGTTCAGGCCACCACAGCAGAGAGGTCAGAATTTCCGAGGACCCCAGAAGCCTTACAAGATGGCAGTACAGTCTAACAAGGCAGCCGACAACTGCGGTATAGGGCAGTTCCAAGGGAGCTGTGGGATCTGCTGGTACCAGTAAGGGGACCCTGCTACAATTGTGACCAACCCGGCCACTTCTCAAGGTTCTGTCCTTATCCGCCCAAGAAGAAGCAAGCAGACCTATAATGCTCGGGTGCATAGTACGACTGTGGATGAGATTCCTGAGGGAGAGCCTGTAACCGCCGGTAAGTTTCCTGTCAACCAAAACCCTAGCAGTTGTTCTATTTAATTCTGGATCATCGCATTCTTTTATGAGTCAAGCATTTGCACGGAAACATGAACAACTATGCATAGAATTGGGTTATGGTTACCGTATAAGTTCAGCAGGGGCTGATGTTTTGACCAACCGGATGGTTCGAGGGGCAACCCTAGAATTAGGTAGCAGAAAGTTTCGAGTGAACTTGATAGTTATGCCTAGACTAGTTCTGGATGTCATTATAGGGATGAATTGGATGAAGGATTGGGGAGCAGTTATAGATACCAGAAGTCAGGTACTTACCCTTAAGGATCCCCTGGGTGAGGGTACTTTCCAAGTACCATTGCCTCAGAGAACAGACCTTATAAGTGTGACATGTGCTACTGAAGTTATTCCTCTTCATCATATTCTGGTAGTGTGTGAGTTTCCGAATGTATTCCTGGATGAGCTACCTGGTCTTCCACCAGATAGGGATATTGAGTTTGGAATTGAGTTAATCCCCAGAACAGCTCCAATTTCAAGGAGACCCTATCGGATGCCTCTGGATGAATTAGTTGAGCTGAAGAAGCAACTAGAAGAATTATCGAAAAAGGGGTTTATCTGGCCAAGCAAGTCTGAATGGGGATGTCCCAGCCTTGTTTGTGAAGAAGAAGAAAGAGGGCACATTGAGAATGTGTGTGGATTATAGGCCACTTAACTGCTATAACCATCAAGAATAAGTATCCCTTGCCTCATATTGATGTTCTGTTTGACCAGTTAGCCAAGGCTAAGGTGTTCTCAAAGATAGATTTGAGATCCGGTTATCATCAGATCAAGAGTAGGCCACAAGATATACCGAAAACCACATTTTCCACCAGATATGGGTTGTATGAGTATCTTGTCATGTCCTTTGGCTTGACAAATGCTCCTGCATACTTTATGTTTTTGATGAATACAGTTTTCATGCCAGAATTGGATAAGTTCATGGTTGTGTTCATTGATGACATTCTGGTGTACTCCGAGAACGAGAAGGATCATGAAGAGCATCTAAGAATTGTCTTGACCTAGACTTAGAGATCATAAGCTGTATGCTAAGTTTAGCAAGTGCGAATTCTGGTTGAAGAAAGTTCCTTTCCTTGGTCACATTCTGTCAGAAAATGGAGTTTCAGTCGATCCAAGTAAGGTGCAAGAGGTTATGGATTGGAAGGCACCGACCACAGTTCCTGAGGTTAGAAGTTTCTTAGGATTAGCCGGTTACTATCGTCGTTTTATACCGGACTTCTCGAAGATTGCCAAGCCAATGACAAGTCTGCTACAGAAAGATCACAAGTTCGTGTGGACAGAGGAGTGTGAAGCAGCTTTCCACACCTTGCGAAAACTGTTGACCACTGCTCCTGTTCTAGCGCAACCAGACATCGAGAAACCATTTGATGTGTTTTGCGACGCATCGAAAAACTAGTTTGGGCTGTGTTCTTATGCAAGAAGGAAGAGTCCTTGCTTATGCCTCACGTCAATTGAGAAAGCACGAGGGCAACTATCCGACACATGATCTTGAACTTGCTGCAGTTGTGCATGCCCTAAAAATTTGGAGACATTATCTACTTGGTAATGTGTGCAATATTTTCACAGATCACAAGAGTCTCAAGTACATCTTTACCCAACCAGAGCTGAATATGAGACAGCGAAGATGGTTGGAATTGATCAAAGATTACAACTTGAATGTGCAATATCATCCTGGAAAGGCCAATGTAGTGGCAGATGCTTTGAGTAGAAAGTCACATTGCTTGAATGTGCAGCCATTACTTGAAGATGGGTTCGATCTGATGCATCCTGCTGTGTTACATAGTATTCAGATTAGTTGCTCTTTGGAGAGTAAGATAATAGAAGGCCAGAAAACAGACAAGGGAATATTCCACATCAAAGAGAAAATAAAAGAAAAGCCGTCTAAGCACTTTAAAGTGGATGAACAGGGCGTGTTGTGGTTTGACGACCGTCTTGTGGTTCCCAAGGATCGAGAGCTTAGGAATAAACTCATGGATGAGGCTCACCTTTCTAAGCTATCTATCCATCCAGGAAGTAGTAAGATGTATCAAGAACTGAGACCTCGTTACTGGTGGACCAAGATGAAGAAAGAAGTTACAGCATATGTTGCTAGATGTGACACGTGTTGTAGAGTGAAAGCTATTCATATGAAACCTGCCGGTTTGTTGCAACCTTTGTCCGTACCTAGTTGGAAGTGGGATGATATAAGTATGGATTTTATCTCGGGTTTGCCCACTACTCAAAAGGGACATGATTCGATTTGGGTGATTGTGGATCGTCTTACCAAGACCGCTCATTTCTTACCTGTCAAGACAACTTATCGACCACCTCAATATGCCGAGAAGTATATCGCAGAAATTGTGAGGTTGCATGGTATACCAAAGACTATAGTATCTGATAGAGGGCCACAGTTCATGGCTCACTTTTGGGAACATTTGCACAAAGGCTTGGGAACTAGTTTGATTCGTAGTACCGCTTATCATCCTCAGACAGATGGATCAGACTGAACGAGTGAATGCTGTTCTAGAGGATATGTTAAGAGCCTATGTGTTGTCTTCTAGGGGATCATGGGAGTCATGGTTACCATTAGCTGAGTTTGCTTACAATAATAGTTATCAAGAAAGCATCAAGATGGCTCCATTCGAAGCTTTGTATGGCAGAAAATGTAGAACACCATTGAATTGGGTCGAGCTAGGAGAAAGAAGGTATTATGGCATTGACTTTGTAGAAGAGGCCGAGAAGAAAGTTCATATTATTCAACAAAATATGAAGGCGGCCCAATCACATCAGAAAAGTTATGCAGACAGAAGAAGGAGACCCCTTGTGTTTGAAGTTGGTGACTATGTTTATCTGAAGGTCACGCCAATGAAGAAGAAACGGTTTGGAGTCCGGAGAAAGCTTGCCGCTAGATTCGTAGGACCATACAAGATCTTGGAAAGAAGAGGTCCAGTAGCTTATAAGATAGAGTTACCTGAGACAATGAGTACCGTATTTCTAGTTTTCCATGTATCGCAACTCAAGAAGTGTTTGCGTGTTCCGGAGGAAAGAATAGAACCTCGGGGCATCAAACTCAAATCAGATTTGGTGTATCAGTGAGCAACCGGTCCATGTGTTAGACACTAAAGAACGTGCTACTCAGAATAGTGTGGTGAAAACATACAAGATACAGTGGAATCCACCATGATGAGGGAGATGCAACTTGGGAAACGGGAGAATATCTACAAAAAGCTTATAAGATTTTTATAACAAATGGTTCGTAACCCAAATCTCGGGACGAGATTTTTATAAGGGGGAGGGCTGTAACACCTTGGTGTTAAGCATGCACTAACCTTCCATCCCATGAACATAATCATCATCACCTCATGCATAAGCATCATTCACGCATTTCATTTCGAAAGAAATGAAGTATCATTTCATGTGATGCTTAAGTTGATTGAAAATTTATTCATGTTTCAAACAATGTGAAATGCCATGCTCATGTTTGGATGCCATGATTCTTGTTTTGATCACTAAGATAGCTTATAAATGTTTAGGATACAAATTGGAGCCAAGTTCATATTCAAAGTTTTGCCAAATTTTGCTTTTAAACAATTCTTCAAAATTAGGGTTTTGAATTAATATTGATGTTTATTTTGTAATTCAAAATCTATTTGGAATTGGACTATGGTCATAAAAGCAAAGTTGTAGATCTTGAAAAATGGAACAACTTTCATTTTTACACCGAACTTTTGAAACTGCTTCGAAATTGCTCAAAATTTGCATTGAAGGAAATGGGGATATAAAATAAATTAAAAAAAATCACATTTCACTTGAATGGGCCGCAGCCTTGCTTTCGGCCCAGCCGCTCACGCCGGCCCGGCCTGCCTTAGTGCCGCGCCGCGCCTATTCCCACGCACTGCACCCGACCATGTCAGAGCGCGCTCGCCGCGTGGCCGCCAGGCGCCGGCGACGCATGCCGCGTGGCAGCCCTGGCCTGCCCCGCGCCCTCCTGTCGCGCCTTCACCTGCCCGACCGTGCTGCGCTCCTTCTCACTCCCCACTTCACTCTCTCGCTCACTCAGCAGCAGCAACAGCCGCAGCAGCGCTCGCTTCGCCGTGCGCCATCGTCGGCGTAGCCGTTCCGGCCACGCTTGACCACCGGAGCCCGCTACATCTTCGCCACGCCTTTGCCTCCACCTCGCGCAACCAGTGCTCGCGCTAGTTCGCTGTGGTAGGTCTTCTCCAGCCAGGAATTCCTCATTGGAGTGAGCTCCTCCACGCTGGAGCTTGGCTCTGTGCGGACAGCCTCGCTCCGTTTCATCTCCCGCCTTCCTTCCTCACGCACGAGCACCGCACTGCGTCGCCGAGTATCCTGAGCACCTCCTCTCACCGTGCCATGGCCGGGACAGCCTCACCGGCGACGACCCGCGCCGCCGCTCCGCCATGCACGGCAGCAGGCCGGCTTCCCGTGCTCTTTGGCCCATGCCACGAGCACCGCGGGGTTCGCGCGGGTGTGGGGAGCACGCCGGTCACCTTCACCGGACCGAAGACCTCACCGTCGGCGAGCTCTCGCCGCCGGTGATCTCCTCTGTTTTGGTTCGGTTGACAGGTGGGGTCCTGCTGAACCTCGGGCCCGTTTGTCTATCCCTGTGTGTGTTCACGCGTGTTCAGCTCCGGGTGCACCCAGCATTTTCGTCGACTGATTTTTGGAAAGGGTTTAAGAAAATGATTTTTTAGATTTCTATTTAAATACTTTGGAAAATGTTTGTGTACTCATTTTTGCTCCAAATTTGTTGAAACAAATTTTGTTGTGTTCCTTGTCACCAGATCTATATGATAAAAATATTGTATGTCATTTTTGAGATACTTTTCTGTAGAGCTTTATTTAATTCTTGATATTGCTGATATCTTGTAAAATGTGTAGTAAAACCTATATATATCAGAAAAATATGCTTCCAAGTTTGTTACTCTTCTTGTGTAATGTACTTCCTAGAAAAAATATATGCCATGCATGTCCTGTAGAAAAATTGTGAGATGTAGTTCAAGTGCCTTTTAATGGCTGATTTTTGTTATTTTTGCTAGAGAGCAAAATTTGTATAAAACATGCATGTGATAATTTTTGTGCAATGATTATTTACTGTATAGAACATAGGAAAAATATTACATCTATTGTTTGACACTTTTATGATACAAAGTATTTTCATGTTCATAATTATGCCATAGCTTGTCATTTTTGTGTAGGCTACTCCACTTATTAAAATGTCATAAAACTTTAATGGTAGGCTACTTAGGGTAGTACTGTGCTATGGTAATTTTCTAAGATTTTTCTAAGCTATAAAAATAGATGTTGCTATTCAAACCTATTATTAATTAGGGTTTAATCAAATGTTGCTTTATGCATGATTAAGAAATTAGTGAAGCTTTGGTGTATCTTTGAAGCATTTAATGAGATGTGTTGACTTAGCATCTTAATAGTAGAAGAGAATGCAGTAGATGACATGTGCTTGTAGTACATGTTCTTGGATAATGTTGACTACCTTGCATGCAAGCATATTCATTGTGTTCATTTCATCCGATGCACCTTTTGCATAAGCACTTACGCACCTGCATCATACAGGATCGCAAACCAAGAGCCCTAGTCATCATACCCGAGGAGCCCGAGGAGCAGCTCGAGGTGCAGCCGCAGGAAGTGACCTGAAGCAGACGAGGAGGACGTTGAGGAACTTCTGGAGTGCCCCGATCACCGCCCGAGCTCTTTCGAGAGAGGCAAGCCCCGGAGCATTTTTCTCCCCGGTTTGCAATTATTAATTAAATGCTTTACTTTAATTGATGCATTACGTTCAGGAGTTGTTTGCAACTGTTGCTGCATTATACCTTGTCTACCTTTGTTATACTATATCCTTGTTACCCTGGTATCCGCAGTCGAGTCAATGCTTAGCTGGCTTAGACTGGTAGAAGTCGGGTGATTTCCTGTCACCTGCGAGCTATAGGTGGTTACCTGGATCTGCTTGGATAACTATGTAGTCATGGTATAACTAAGTGTTAATTTGAAGTTGAGACCGGACGGAGACTTACAGAGTTTTGGACTGTAGTGCTTTCTGTCTATGTCGATTAAGGACCGACCGTTGTTGGGCCTCGAGTCATGTTGAACGCATGCCTTACATTTAGCTGGCTGAATAAAGTACCTTTCGACTACGAAGCTGAGAGATTATTCGGGCCGAGTAGATTGCCCGCAGCGCACTATACCGGAGCAGGTGTGGTAGGACACGGGGGCGCGATGATAAGACCAAAGGGCAGTCGGTCGGCCCCTGGGTACATGTGGTTCCTGGCAAACTTGAGATTTTCCTGGATAGTTGACTCGGTGACCGATACCTCACTTTAGTGGGTGAGTGAGGTTTGTGTAAGGAATAAATCACCAGCTGGTTAGGAATCGATTCGAATCGCCATCGCTCCTGGATAGTGAGCACTTGACTTGAGTGACTTCATCGTAGTAATGTTGATGGAACACTTGGACTGTTATAATGAATATGACATTATAAAGTTGTTAATGATCATTGGTTATCATTATTTGCTTAATCATATGCTTGCTCTAGTATAGGTGCAAATGTAGTCGACAGGTTAATAATAGTTAACTTGACAATAATGCTTTTGGAAAGGTTCTTGAAATGCTAAAAATGCCTCTTTTTGCAAATGAGTCAGCTACCCTACTATAAAGCCCTTCATAATCCTTGGTGTCACTTCATTTTCGGTTATATCGGGTAAGTCTAGCTGAGTACCTTCTCGTACTCAGGGTTTTATTCCCACTTGTTGCAGATGTGCAGATGTATTATGGCTACTGTATCAACTGCCTTTATCCTGCTATGGGTGATGCTTAGGACCATGGGCATGGTCATTCCTTACGTCTCGTCTGATGCTTTTGTTGGAGATGATCATTAGCTGGCACTATATTTGAACTCCGTGTGAGTGTGTGTGGTTTTGAACAAATTGCTTCCGCTACTTCTATTTGAACTCGTTTTGTAATAACTATGTTTAAACTTTGATGTATCTGAGATGCGAACTTTTATGTAATATGTGATGGTGACCGCTAAACTTATTACGATCTTGGCTGGTATGTGAGTTGGTTTGAAATCCTTCATGATTTCACGAACTACCGGGTTATATGGGTTTAAGTTTGCTAAATCGTCTGCTCTGGCGGATGATTTTCTTACTTAATTTTGTATAATTGGTTGGTTCTGTTATAGCTTAGCCCTTGTTTAGTTCCCTCCAAAATTTAAAAAGTGCACAAGTGTCGACAGAATATGCTCGGCAGTCCACCGAGGGGTATCCCACGATGGTAGATTTATCGGTGGGGATGCGCGTAATCAGGAACCAGATGGTGACACAAGGCGCAGAGACAGCGATTTAGACAGGTTCAGGCCGTCTGATCGACGTAATACCCTACGTCCTGTGTCTTTGGTGTATATTATTGAATACATGATGTCGAGTAGAGGGCCCCTGCCTCTCCTTATATACTCTGGAGGAGCAGGGTTATAAGTAAAGTATCATATTTGGTACTATACAATGTCTTACGGTGCACGCCGAGCAGCGCCGTGCACGCCTTGGTCTTGTGGGCCGGGCCACCTCCGATGGTGCGGCCCACGTCTTGGGGGCCATACCCCCACAGTTAGTCCCCGAGCCTGACAGTAGGTGACGCAGTCACGTGGTGCCAGGGTCATAAAGCAGAAGACCAGCCGAGCAGGCAGCCAGTCCCCGGGCATAGCCTCGAGATGAGAACAAGCACATTCACCGCAAGGTGAAGTGTGCCCACTTAGTCCCCGAGCCTGCTGGAAGATGAAGAATGAATCTTGTAGCAGGGTCAAAGAAGTCTGAAAGCTTGCCGACGTCGTCTGACATACGTGTATCAAGACCCCAGACGTGCTGCCCAAGATCAGCACCCTGATCCAAACAGGATGGAGCAGCTTGATAGCACACCGACAAGACATAGCAAGATCCGAGCAGCAAGAGAGTCCCTGGCATCGCTGGCGATGACCGAGCACTGAGGAGCGAGGAGTCCCCAGCGTCGCTGTCGATGACCGAGCACTGAGGAGCGAGGAGTCCCCGGCGTAGGCGGCGATGTTCGAGCACTGAGGAGCGAGGAGTCCCCGGCGTAGGCAGCGATGTCTGAGCACCGAGGTGGGAGGAGTGAGGAGTCCCCGGCGTAGGCTGCGATGACTGAGGAGCGAGGAGCGAGGAGTCCCCAGCGTCGCTGGCGATGTCCGAGCACCGAGGAGCGAGGAGTCCCCAGCATCGCTAGTGATGTCCGAGCACCGAGGAGCAAGGAGTCCCCGACGTCACTGGCGACGACCGAGCACCGACGAGCGAGGAGTCCTCGGCGTCGCTGGCGATGACCGAGCACCAAGGAGCGAGGAGTCCCCGGCGTCGCTGTCGATGACCGAGCACCGAGGAGCGAGGAGTCCCCGGCGTCGCTGGCGATGATCGAGCACCAAGGAGCGAGGAGTCCCCGGCGTTGCTGTCAATGACCGAGCACTGAGGAGCGAGGAGTCCCCGGCGTCGCTGGCGATGACCGAGCACCGAGGAGCGAGGAGTCCCTGGTGTCGCTGGCGATGACCGAGCACCGAGGAGCGAGGAGTCTTCGACGTCGCCGTCGATGACCGAGCACCGAGGAGTGAGGAGTCCCCGGCATAGGCGGCGAGGTCCGAGCACCGAGGAGTCCCCGGTGTAGGCGGCGATGTCCGAGCACTGAGGAGTCCTTGGCTTAGGCGGCGAGGTCCGAGCACCGAGGAGTGCCCGGTGTAGGCGGCGAGGTCTGAGCACCGACGTAAGTGACGATGTCCGTGCGGTGAAGTGTGCCCACTTAGTCCTCGAGCACGAAGAATCCGAGGGCCGAGGAGTAACCGGCGTAGCTAGCGATGAAGCACGAGCAGCGAACAGTCCGATCAACGGTCGGTGACGGAGTCCATGAACCAAGCGGTCTATCTAGTTGATCGGTGGAGAAGTCCGAGCACCAGGTGGTCCGATCACCTGGACGATGATCCTACAATAGAAACATGTAGAACGGGTAGTACATGATGTAAAAATAAATAAACTCCAGAGAAAAATCAGCAATGGTGATGAAACGATGTATGCAGTTCGGCGATCAGTTGGCGTGAAAATATATTTATGTTTAATATAAACCGTCCGAACAGTTAGTGTGTAGCTAGCCCATAGTCCATAACGTCGAGCGCGGAGCCCATGCACGTGTAGGAGGAACAGGCGTGACCAAGGAGCCGCTGCCGATCACCCATAACGCAGAGCGCGGAGCCCGTAGCACATGTAGGGAGGAGCCGGAGACAGGGCCGTCTCTGGAGGCGTCCGAGCATCAATAGGACTGTTCGGGGGTTCGGAAAATAGTTTGGAGAGCAAACATGGAGAAAACAGTTCGGAAAAACATTATGACGATATACGGAGATTGGAGAATATTTAGAAGAATATTTAAAACGTTACTTAGCTTTAGATAGAGTGTCTGGTCAGCGGCGTATAGCGTTATCTGGTCGGTGACGCAGGCAGCTTGCTTGCAGCTCGGCGGCGACGAGGGATGTCGGTGAGGGCCGCCGAGTAATGATGATGAGACAACGGCGAGGGCCGTCGGCGAAGGATGTCGGCGAGGACCGCCGAGCGGTGATGACGAGTCGACGACGAGGGACATCGGCGAAAGATGTCGGCGAAGGCCGCCGAGCGGTGACGACGAGTCGACGGACGTCAGCGAAGGCCGTCGGGCAGTGACGACGAGTCGACGGCGAGGGACGTCGGCGAAAGATGTCGGTGAAGGCTACCGAGCAGTGACGACGAGTCGACGGCGAGGGACGTCGGCGAAAGATGTCGGCGAAGGCCGCCGAGCGGTGACGACGAGTCGACGGCGAGGGACGTCGGCGAAGGCCGCCGAGCGGTGACGACGAGTCGACGGCGAGGGACGTCAGCGAAAGATGTCGGCGAAGGCCGCCGAGCGGTGACGACAAGTCGACGGACGTCGGCGAAAGTTGTCGGCGAAGGCCGCCGAGCGGTGACGACGAGTCGACGGCGTGGGACGTCGGCGAAAGATGTCGGTGAAGGCCGCCGAGCGGTGACGACGAGTCGACGGACGTCGGCGAAAGATGTCGACGAAGGCCACCGAGTAGTGACGATGAGTCGACGGCGAGGGACGTCGGCGAAAGATGTCAGCGAAGGCTGCCGAGCGGTGATGACGAGTCGACGGCGAGGGACGTCGGCGAAAGATGTCAGCGAAAGCCGTCGAGCGGTGACGACGAGTCGACGGCGAGGGACGTCGGCGAAGGCCGCCGAGGGCAGCGGCGGTGAGTCGTCGACGAGGGCTGATGAGGGCAGCGGCGGCGAGTGGTCGGCGAGGGCTGACGAGAGCAGCAACGGCAAGTTGTTGGTGAAGACGACCTCGAAGGTGGTTCCGAGATCAGATCCGCTGTTGCAGGGTCTGGTGTAGCAGCGATGAATCGTCGTGGACCGGGATGGATCTCCACGAGATTGATGACGAGAACGCGTTGTTGATTTGAGGTCCATCTGGCTCGCCATGGATCAAGCGCACACCCCTACCTGGCGCGCCAACTGTCGACAGAATATGCTCGGCAGTCCACCGAGGGGTATCCCACGATGGTAGATTTATCGGTGGGGATGCGTGTAATCAGGAACCAGATGGTGACACAAGGCGCAGAGACAGCGATTTACACAGGTTCGGGCCGTCTGATCGACGTAATACCCTACGTCCTGTGTCTTTGGTGTATTGTATTGAATACATGATGTCGAGTAGAGGACCCCTGCCTCTCCTTATATACTCTGGAGGGGCAGGGTTACAAATAAAGTATCATATTTGGTACTATACAATGTCTTGCGGTGCACGCCGAGCAGCGCCGTGCACGCCTTGGTCTTGTGGGCCGGGCCACCTCCGATGGTGCGGCCTACGTCTTGGGGGCCATACCCCCACAACAAGATTCTCTGTCACATTCCTATCACATCGAATCTTTGATATATGCATGGAGTATTAAATTTAGGTGAAAAAATAACTAATTACACAGTTTGCTAGTAATTTGTGAGACGAATCTTTTGAGTCTAATTAGTCAATGGTTGGACAATAATTGACAAATACAAACGAAAGTGCTACAATATTTCTGACGCCTCCAAAGTTTGGAACTCTACAGAATTTCTAACGCCTCCAAAGTTTAGAACTAAACAAGAGTTCTAAACTTTGGAAAATACTGTAGCACTTTCGTTTGTATTTATCAATTATTGTCTAACCATTGGCTAATTAGGCTTAAAAGTTTCGTCTCGCAAATTACAAGTAAACTGTGTAATTAGTTATTTTTTTATCTACATTTAATACTTCATGCATGTGTCTAAAGATTCGATGTGACGGAGAATCTTGTACACTTTTTGATTTTGGAAGGAAACTAAACAAGGGCTCAGTTTTGGCAAAAGTTTCTTCCAGACCCACAAAGCTGAATTGCGTGCAAAAGAGAAATGGTGGTTATGCATCCCTACAACGTCCGACAAGTTGGGTTCCACGAGCTACCACCTCATATCATATAGTACCGACCAAATATGTAGTGAAAACCTTAAAAAAAAGTATATACATATATATGTATAGATATTTGTTTTAAAAAAAAACAAATTTCTTTTGTTTGAAAAAGGAATATGAAAGGTAGATACATCCAAACCTTAAAAACGCTTTTGTTTGATAGCATCCGATCAGACTGCCTTCATAAAAGATAGATACATCCTGGAGAGTGTAGTTGCTGTCCATGAGATTATTCATGAGGTACATAGGAATAAAGAAACCGGAGTGATGCTTAAGCTAGATTATGAAAAGGCTTATGACAGGGTGAATTGGGGTTTCCTTCAGGAAATGCTAAGATCTAGAGGATTCAGAGAGAGATGGATTAGCTAGATTAATAAGGTAGTCAGAGGTGGTTCCATCTATATAAGGATTAATGATGAGAACAGTAGCTACTTTAAACCTGGGAAGGAGTTGAGATAGGGGGACCCTCTCTCCCCCTGTTATTTAACTTAGTGGCAGATGTCTTCTCAAGAATGCTCATGAAAGTAGCTAGGCAGGGCCTGATAACTGGGCTTCTGCCTGAAGTAGTTGATGGAAGCATTATTAGCCTCCAATATGTAGATGATACGCTGTTATTTTTGGAAAATAATCTAGAGAAGGCAGGCACTTTGAAGTGGCTGTTGACCATCTTTGAACATATGTCAGGCATGAAAATTATCTATGACAAAAGTGAGTTGTTGACCATTGGGTTAGATGTGGACTCTACAAATTGTTTTGCTAGAATTTTTGTGTTGTAAAAAAAGTGATTTCCCCATTAAATATCTAGGAGTACCCCTGCATCACACCAAACTGAGAAAACAGGACCTTCATCCTGTGATTGATAAAATTATAAAAAGTATAGCAGGTTGGAGAGGTAGGCTGCTGTCTTATGCAGGCAGACTTACCCTTTTGAAAGCTTGCTTGGCAAGTATACCCATTTATCTTCTTTCAATCATTAAGTTCCCTAGGTGGGCCATAGATATGATAAACTCACATATGGGTCATTTCCTATGGAATAATACTGAAAATCACCATAAATATCATTTGGCTCATTGGTAGTTAGTGTCCCAGAAAAAAGAGGTTGGAGGTTTGGGTATTCCAGATCTAAGGAGCCTGAACCTTGCACTGTTAAGTGCCTGGATCTTTAGATATCAGCTAGGTTCAAATGCTATTTGGACCATAAATATAGGTTAGATAAGCCTAACATGTTCACCTGCCCTGAGGCTGGGGTGTCTCCTTTCTGGAAAGGAGTTATGTGGGCTATGAAAGCTGCTCTTTTGGGGATCAAGTGGGTGGTAGGTGATGGCAGGAAGGTGCGGTTCTGGGAAGATCATTGGATTGGGAACTCTAGTTTGGCGATAGTTATTGGCCCTTGTATGTGATTTGTGATCAGCAAGGGAAATCCACTAGGGAGGTTTGGGATGGGGAAAATCTGATGTTAACGTTTAGGAGGAATGTAGAACTTATGGTTTGAATTGTGCAATGTGATTGAGGATATATCCCTCTCTGAATAGGAGGACCAAATTATGTGGAGCTATACATCTTCTGGTAAATATACAGTGCAGTCCTTGTATGCTGTGATTAACCAGAGAGGAATTGTCCCTCAATTTGTGAGCTCCATTTGGAGAATCATGATTCCCCCAGGGTGCATTTTTTTTTAACGGTTGCTGTCCAGAAATAGATTACTAACGCGAGATAACATGGCTAAGAGTGATCCCACATGTTTGTTTTGCTGTGAAGGTGAATCTGTCAATCATTTATTTTTTGAGTGCTGCATGAGCAGCAATGTTTGGAGTATTGTTTCTGAAATCCTAGGAAGAGAAGTGGGGAAAAGCTATGAAAACACAGCGGGTCTGTGGATTGCTAATAAACGGCATGCTGTCACTTCTGCAGTTCTATGGGCCATTTGGAATGTTTCGTGGACAGGATTGATGGTGTTACTGAAGATCGTGGGTTTGTTGAGAAGATGGATGGCGTTGTTCAGGCAGGAGATTGGAGCGAAAGTGGGGGAGTTTGCAAGTCGTCTGGAGGTCCGAGCTTGCTCTCCTCCTCAGATCCTGTGGAGGCTGGCCAGAGGAGACGAGGGTGTCATCAGAGTTGGAACAATCGGCTGCTCAATTAGTGTAGCTTCGGGTCTTTCTGAGAGCCTGCTAAGTGTGGATGGGTTGCCAAGTTTGAGTAGTAGACGTGATGCAGTTTTCAGGTCTTAGACCTTTTGGCGGGCGCGCCTGGTACGCTTGAACTTTGAATGATGTTGATGTTGGATTTTGATAATACAAAAGCAGGGGACCCTCCCTTTTATCTAAAAAAAATAGAAAAGAAAAAGGAATTTGAAACGATGCACGCCAAAATGACTAGAGTTGTTTACACATGCTACTCCTACGTCCTACGAACCAACGGCGTTGACCAAACTAAACGATCTCGATTTGCCTTGCGCATGTGCAGCTAGCGGTGGCCGGTGGTGGCCAAGTGTGAACGCCTCCGCGATAATGGTGGAGGCGGTGATTTGCTATGCTAAGTGTCGTTTTCTTGTGCATCTGCATCTGGTCATCGCCTCGACAGTGTCTGCAGATCTCGCCGGCCGCCGCGATTTGCTAGACAAAAGTGAATTTGCATTTGATGCATCGGAGGAGAAAGAACTTTTTTGTTGGAGCCTGATCTGATGAAGTGGTGATGATGATCTGAATATGATGCGCCGGCCACCGAAAAGTCCGAAAGCAGCAGCAGCAGCAGCACCAAGCCGGCGGCCGAAAAGGAGCTTACCACATTACCACACTCGGAATAGAAATAAGGAGTCCTTTTGACACTGGCGGATCGGACGGGACGGACGCCTGAAAAATCCAAGATGCAGGGAAGATCGTGTTAGTTCGTAGCTACTACCTCTGTCACGTTCGTGTATGACGTGGACAAAAGCGTAGGCCACGTACATATTATTGTCAACCGCGTGAAGTGTGAACCGCATCTTCAACTAGCCGTGTGTCTTCCTCTTCCCTCCTGATCTGATTGCTTAACGCGATTCGCTTTTCCCCTTCAGCTTGCAAGTTGGAAGAATGGAAACCATTGACTTCACAGAGAATATATATATTCCACGTACTGGTGTTAATCACTCGACATATCCCTGATAATCCGGTCTTCCTCAAATCTCCGTCTCCCGTCCACAGACACATCCCAGCTGCCGCTGCGGCCCACGAGCAGTCGAGACCAATGCCGCTCATCAAGACCCGTGCGTCCGGCGCCGGCGAGGAGGAGTTGTCAAGCTTGGCGGAGGTCGGACACGTGTCGACATCGGAGGGTTTGGTGGTTTCGTCCTCAAAACCATCGGAGGGGTTTGGTGGTTTCGTCCTCAAAACCATCCGATGCAGGTTTACGGGTTTGGGCCTTAAAACCCGGGCGGAGGTTCCGATGCGGAACGGACGGCACATGGCGGCATCGGAGAGTTCGCGTCGAGGCGAAGCTACCGGTGAGAAGGCGCGGTGGCCGTCGGATGAAGAAAGAAAAAGTTGGACGGGTTTACATCTGGAGGGTATTTGGCACTGGTAGAGAACCGAGCTTTACTCCTGGTGGGGAACCCCCTCTAGTCCCGGTTCCCCACCCGGGAGCAAGCATCCGGGACTAAAGGGGGGTCCTTTAGTCCCGGGTCAGGAACCGGGACTAAAGGAGGACCTTTAGTCCCAGTGGGTAACACCAACCGGGACTAAAGGTGCCTCCTGACATGCCACGATGGCCGGCACCTTTAGTCCCGGTTGGTAATACGAACCGGGACTAAAGGTTTTTTTCTTTTTTCTTTTCTTTTCATTTTTTTGTTTTCTTTTCAAAATAGGTTTTCGAAGTCGTATTGTACGCTGCTAATTATACATTTATACGCGCATATAGTATGTTTCGGTTCAAGCACAATGAACGTATTAAATCACACAATTCAAGCATAGAAATATATATATATATATATATATATATATATATATATATATATATATATATATGCATGCATGCATCATATATATATTTACATGCATGCATGCATATGTGTATTTTACATTATATTATTTCATGTGCATATATTACAAAAGATTGCATTACAGTTGTTGTGACATAACAAGTTTCCTCTCATCCTCTAGCTTGGCTTCAATGACAGTGTTGGGTCGAAGTAAAACTCGTCCTTGGAATCGATGACCTGCTCATTAAAAAAATCCGGCTATAGACTCTTGAATTGCTTTGATTTGGTCTTGCCGTATGACCTTTTCCTCCAACCATCGAGTCTACAGGTTTGAATTAAAGGAAAATAAATTAATATATGTACATATATATATAAAGACATAGTAACACAATCAATAATAATAATTAAATGAATATATAGTGTATTTTTAACGTACTTTGAGTCTCTCTGTAGGAGTTCTTTGGGAGAGCACCTTGATAAACTTGCAAACATAGTAACCACAGTAGTTGTTCCCCCTGTTCCTGCCTCAGACACCACTTTACGAGAAAAATATTTGTCATCCAATCTGGTGATCCGGTGAAAGCTATATGTTTAATTAATAAAGATGATGCGATTCAGGGGACTTACTTTCAAAGGGATTACATTCAGTGGCGCTTTGCATTTTTCCATGTGTTGCTTCTCAATAAAGATTTTCCAAACACTGCCCAATAAAAAATTTGTCACGTCATCAGATATAGTTAATCATCATGTTTGTGTGTATATATACTTGCTAGAGATCCCGAAATTACCTCTGGATAATATCTATCATATCTTGGTAGTCTTGTTGTGGTTTTCTCATCGAGTCATAGATTATCAAGTGACTTTTCACCAGATCGATGTCCATCAATATCCAGTGATTGCTGCATGTGTTTATAGGATATAACACATAACACTCATTAATTAACTAGAATCAACATATGAGCCATTAAGGATATGATCGACATGATTAACACTTACTTGAAGTTATAGGGAAAGAGTATATCCTTCTTGTGGCGTTGGTTCACTAAGAAGTTCATGAGGTTACTCTGTGACTCAGACTTTCAATTAGTCTTTGGAGTAATTGGGTCTTTGAATACTATATGGAGATCAACAAAACCAATTTCATTGCAGCCTTCCTTTCTGAGCTCTGTCATTGTAAATCTGCATATATATAATACTTGTTAGGATAATTTATATGCATATACACACATATGATGAGTTTAATAATAGATCGAAAGAATTATTACTTACAGGCAATAGTAGTTAATGATAACTTTGTCCAGAGAGGTCAGGTGGCATAGTTGATGAAATTCTGCAAAGTCAACATACATAACATCATCGTCACGGAACCAATGTTCGTCTCTAATTCTGACACCAACGCAGAAGTCTCCACTGGTAGATGCCTGCATGTACCACTTGTTTAGCAGGTACATTTGCGTCCCCAGATCAGATAAGGCTTGAGGGTTGTATAGACTCTGGCCTAGTACAAATTTTTTCTTCCAAATATCATCCTCCGCCGCACTCTCAATGTTTCCATCACCAAACATCTGGTAAAGGTCGAGACCAGTCTCATTAAGAAATTCACCAAGGTGATCCAAATCGACATCCGGAGGTATGTTTGCCTGATGCATTAATCCTAAATTCGAACCATATTCATTACCAACAACTAGCGGGGGGATTGATTGGTGCGCTTATTGTACGAGTTGGGCAACTCCTTTCCCTGCCCGCTTCTTTTTCTATGCCGCCTCAATTGACTTGGTGAGAGTGCGGTCATAGTCTGATAACGTTGATTTAGACGGCTTACGAGATTCCCGATGTTGTTGCTGGTAAGAAGTCACCTTTTTTCTTAGAATATCTGGAGCTACGAAGAAGTACGGTTTCTCCGGGTTTCTCCTTGCTTCTTGATTCATTTTAAGTTTGTCATAGAATCTAGACATGTCTTTTTTATATGCATCAGTTCCTTCTTCCTTCTCTTCAGATATTATTTTGGGAATAGCCCTTAGTTTCACGGTGGCTTTCTTTGCAGGCGGGGACTGGTTCTTTGTTTGAGGGGCTGGCCTCTTGCTAGGCTTCTTGGTAGGCGGGGGCGGGGGAGGCGTTGGAGACCTCCTTGGAGGTGTTGGCAGTGGCGTTGGAGACCTCCTTGGAGGTGGCGGCTGCGGCGTTGGAGACCTCCTTGGAGATGGTGTGGATGCAGCCTCGTCTTCCAACACAATGTCATCGTACAGAGCACTATGATGATCTGGCGATTAAACAATTGGATTTAGGTTGGGGGAGGATCTGCTACAAAAAAAGGAATGACATATTATTATGAGCAGATTGTTAATTATTTAAGCCAATACAAATTAATGATGTAGTGTTTTCATCCGCACGTACCTATGGTGAGGTAGTTCAGGAGGAGGTGGAGCCGACATCCCTGGAATGATGATGTAGCGCTTGCGCCATAGAATGAATGTCTTCTCCGCTTCTCCAAGAGTCTTCTCGCCATCACCTCCAGGAATGTCAAGAGGCAAATCACTAAAACCTTTTTCAGCTTTATCTACCGAGATGGTAGCATATCCTTCTTGGATTATATTCCCATGAATCCTTGGTGTCTTGGTTCGGTCGATAGGATTAACAAGACCGATAGCCACCTTGATTGTGGAATTCTCCTTCGGAATGTGTAGCTCACACGTTGTACAAGGTTCAGTGACGTCATCCACAGGGAAGCGTAGTCCTGTGTCCCCTTGATTTGGTATCTCCGTGGAAGCGCAGCTGCTTTTCAACTGAACAGATTGGCTAATGTTGATTCCTGGCTCTGATGCCTGCTTGCTTGCACTCACTGCTATTTGCACTTGCCTTCTGATTTCCTCCTGCATTCTCGTTTCAAGGTTTTTTTCCCGCTCCTGTGCTTCACGCACCGCTTCTTCCAACCTCTGGAGCCGTTGTGCCTCTTCTTCCTTCTTTCTCTGGCGACTTCTGTAGGAAGGTCTGTCCTGAGGGAATCCATGCTCCCACGAGACACTTCCTTTGCCTCTAGTTCGGCCACCATATTCAATAGTCCCGATGGCGTATGTCAGCTCATCCTTCTCTCTGTTGGGCCTGAACGCACCACTAGCAGTAGCTCTCTAAGCATAAAACAATCTTTCTGCTGCTTCTTGCAGTCTTCTTTGGATGCAGGTTGTCTCTTTCTCTCAAACAACGCAGGTCCTGTCGTGCTTCGAATGTGTCCTTAGGCTTTCCATACACACCCATAAAGCCTAGCAGGTTCACACAAAGATTCTTCGTCAGGTGCATCACGTCGATCGAGCTACGGACCTCCAGGACTTGCCAATAGGGTATGTCCCAAAATATGGACTTCTTCTTCCACATGGGTGCGTGACCGTTAGCGTCTTTCGGAATAGGTTGGCTTCCATGTCCTTTTCCAAAGACGACTTTCACATCATTGACCATATCGAGTACATCCTCACCGGTTCGGTTGCGAGGCTTGGTCAGGTGGTCTGCCTTCCCTTTAAAATGCTTGCCTTTCTTTCTTACGGGGTGATTTGCAGGAAGAAATCGATGATGGCCAAGGTACACGACCTTTCGACATTTTTTCAAGAATACACCTCTAATATCACTAAAGCAGTGTGTGCATGCATTATATCCCTTGTTTGACTGTCCTGAAAGATTACTTAGAGCAGGCCAATCATTGATTGTTACGAACAACAATGCTCGCAGATCAAAGTGTTCCTGTTTGTACTCATCCCACACACATACATCTTCTTTATTCCACAAAATGAGAAGTTCGTCAATAAGTGGTCTCAGGCTTCGGGCCTTAGATGAGCACAGGCATCATAATGAACTTCCGCTTCATGCATAACCAAGGAGGAATGTTGTAGATACTTAGAGTAACAGGCCAAGTGCTATGGCTACTGTTCTGCTCTCCAAAAAGATTGATACCATCTGTACTTAAAGCAAACCTTAAGTTTCTTGCGTCATTTGCAAACTCCGGGAATTCTCTGTCGATTGCTCTCCACTGGGACCCATCAGCAGGGTGTCTCAACATATTGTCTACCTTACGGTCTTCTTTGTGCCATCATAACAATTTTGCATGTTCTTTGTTTCTGAACAGACGTTTCAAGCGTGGTATTATAGGAGCATACCACATAACCTTGGCAGGGATTTTCTTACGCGGACGTTTGCCCTCAACATCACCAGGGTCATCTCGCCTGATCTTATACCACGACGCATGGCATACCGGGCATGCATCCAATTTCTCGTACTCTTTGCCACGGTACAGGATGCAGTCATTAGGACATGCATGTATCTTCTCTATTTCTAGCCCCATAGGACAGACAACTTGTTTTGCTTCGTAGGTAGTGGCGGGCAATTCATTGTACTTTGGAAGCATCTTCTTTTGGATTTTTAGTAACTCTCCAAATCCCTTGTCAGATACACCATTCTTTGCCTTCCATTGCAGTAATTCTAGTGTGGTTCCCAACTTTTTCTGCCCTGCATCACAAGTTGGGTACAATAATTTCTTGTGATCTTCTAGCATCCGCTCAAACTTGATCTTCTCCTTTTCACTTTCACATTCTCTTTGTGCGTCACGAATGACCTAACAAAGATCATCAGCCGGCTCATCTTCTACGGCTACCTCTTCTTCAGCTTCTCCCATTGCAGTATCATTGAAGCACGCACCATCAGGAATAATATCATTGTCGTCCCATTGTTCTTCTTCACCTTCTTCCATTACAACACCGGTTTCTCCGTGCTTTGTCCAACAAATATAGTTTGGCATGAAATCCGACTTGAACAAGTGTGAATGAAGAGTCCTTGAGCAAGGATATTCCACCGTATTCTTACATATGGCACATGGGCAGCACATGAAACCGTCGCGTTTGTTTGCTTCGGCCGCACGTAACAAAGAATGCATGCCGTCAATGAACTCTTGGGAGCGGCGATCAGCATTATACATCCAATGACGGCTCATCTGCATTACATGACATAAATATCATATTAAAACCTAGATCATAATTAATTATTTATACAACATGCGTGCCACCACAAAAGATACAAATTTATGAAAGCATCGCTACAATGTAGACAATCCCAAGTACCACTAAAAGAACTAAAGCTAAAATACATTTCAGGAGCACAAGGATTTCGCGACCAATCTCAACTAAAACAGACAGATCCCCCGATTGTGCAACATCTTTGGGCTTCTTCGGCTGGATCACTACCTCATTAGCCGCCGTATCTGCCTATTGTGCAAGATATTTTTGCACGAGTTCAACATACTCTTCCTCCCAGTAGAAGCTTGAACATCGTCCACTGCCATCCCACTGAAATTAAAACAAAAAATTAGAACTTTAATCACAACCATCATGAAAATAGGTATAAACTAACCATAATCATTAAATACGATAAAATAACTCACATTGCGATCCAGACACTTGTAGAAGATACGATCCTTGTTGGGACCCTCCTTCTTCACTCGGTACTCCATCACAATCTTCGTCTCATCACGACACTTACCGCATGGAATGAGAGGAAGGCCCGGCCTAAGTCGCTTTGGAAACCCATGAGAGGCCGAGGACCCGGAAGCAGTTGTCATCTACTCTCTATACTCATTTTTTAATACACTATAAATTTCTCCTTTTATAAACAAATAAAATTAACAAACTATAAAATTATCTAGATCTCTAAACAATGATATTTTTAATGGTCATTGTCTTCTCGTCTTTTACTGCAGCAGGTAAGTAATTCACATGATATTTCCGCAAATTAATAGAAGAATGGGAGTGTACACACATAACAGACTACTGCGACGATATCGGGACGTGTGAATAAATAACCATCCGTACTAGTTGACCTTGCTTACGTGATCATCTCGGCGAGCATTTCTCCACCGGACGGCACCGTACTTGGCCACGGAAGAGCTCCAATTCTACGAGGAAGGGAACACGGTCTTCCACGACCGTTGCCGCTCTCCCTCGTAGAATCAAAGCTCCTTCTTGACGTCCGTTACCGCTCGGCAGAGAACATGCTCGCCGAAATGAACACGGTCCGCTAGTTCAACTAGTATGGATTTTCTATAATTTTCTAACTATTTTCTAAGCTTTTCATTTCATAAAAAGTTAAAATAAAAAGTGCGGTGATTGACAGACTACTGCGACGATATCGGGACATGTGAATAAATAACCATCCGTACTAGTTGAACTTGCTTACGTGATCATCTCGGCGAGCATTTCTCCACCGGACGGCACCGTACTTGGTCAAGGAAGAGCTCCGATTCTACGAGGAAGGGAACACGGTCTCCCACGACCATTGTCGCTCTCCCTCGTAGAATCAAAGCTCCTCCTTGATGTCCGTTACCGCTCGACAGAGAACATGCTTGCCGAGCTGAACACGGTCCGCAAGTTCAACTAGTACGGATTTTCTATAATTTTCTAACTATTTTCTAAGTTTTTATTTATATATACTACGTTTAGGTATGGTGATTGACAGACTACTGCGACGATATCGGGACATGTGAATAAATAACCATCCGTACTAGTTGACCTTGCTTACGTGATCATCTCGGCGAGCATTTCTCTACCGGACGGCACCGTACTTGGTCAAGGAAGAGCTCCGATTCTACGAAGAAGGGAACACGGTCTTCCACGACCGTTGTCGCTCTCCCTTGTAGAATCAAAGCTCCTCCTTGACGTCCGTTACCGCTCAGCAGAGAACATGCTCGCCGAGCTGAACACGGTCCGCAAGTTCAACTAGTACGGATTTGCTATAATTTTCTAACTATTTTCTAAGTTTATATTTATATATACTTTAACCTTCTTTCATGTAAATATGCAAGCTTGAAGTGATTTTGAGCTCAAATTGCTTACAAATGAAAAAAACCACAATAAAGAACCATAAATATATATAGTGAACAAAATGGCATAAGAAAATGGTGAAAAATGAGAGTATGAGATTGGTAACCTTTACAACTGAAGAATCGACGGAGGAATCGAAGAAATCGACGGAGGAATCGAAGAATGGATGGAGGAACAATGGAAGGAGGGAGGAAGCAAGAACACTACTGCAGTGAGCTTCAAGATGTGCTGAGCTCGGGCTCGGGGAGGAAGGAGGAGACGGCCGATTTATAAAGGGAGAACATTTAGTCCCGGTTGGTGGATCCAACCGGGACTAAAGGTAACTTTCCAACCCCGGGCGCAGCCACGGCCCGGGAGTAGACCTTTACTCCCGGTTGGAGCCACCAACCGGGAGTAAAAGTATACCTTTAGTCCCGGTTGGTGGCTCCAACCGGGACTAAAGGTCCCTGCCACCTCTGTCTGGCGCAGTAGCCGTTGGGCAGGGACCTTTAGTCCCGGTTGGAGCCTCCAACCGGGACTAAAGGTATTTCAAGTCCCAGGGACAAAAAATTCCGGGACTAGAGCCCATTTTGGCTGAGGATCAAAGGTCTGTTCTCTACTAGTGTGGGTTGTGTGCTTCATGTAAGGGCGTTTTTGTCTTTTGACGGGCGCCTATATATATGTGAAGGGGCCGGTTGGGCAGCTATCGTTGGAGGGTCACTCTCATTTGTGTAGTTTGAGAGGAGGCTAGGGTTACAAAGTGGAGTGTCTCTTGTTCTTAAGCTTTTTGTTATCCTACCTTTGATTTGGCTAGGAGTGGCTTGTAACCTGACCTCATGAAGTAATCCAAGGATCAATTTCGTGCTCCACTTATTCTCCTTTCTAAATCTGAAGTTTTTCCTTTTCCATGATTTTTGGAGCTATTTTAGGGGATTTTTCGTTCTTGCTTCGTTTCATCGTTTTGAGGTCGTTTTGATTCGTTCTTGTTGCCTTGGATCGATCTATGACATGAGTTGAAGCTTTTCACCGAAGGAAATCTACTAATTCCTCACGAGATCGTAGATCCGAGCAATTTTAGTTCTTGACCTAGTTTTTGGGACTTTTCCTTTTTCTTCGATTCGTGGAGTTAGAGTTTGTCTCGGGCCATGATCCTTTAGAGATAGCCCTTCTACTCCCTTGTGAACCCTCGTGCAAAGTTTCAAGTCATTTGGAGTTGATTTGATCGAGTTATGGCTTGAATTTGATTTTTCCCGAGAAACAGCTCGTTCATACCGGATGCGTCTGGTATGACCTAGTACATGTCTGATATTTCAAACTTTGGAGTTTTGAGCTGAAATTCGGTGGAGACCTTCCCTTTAGTGTCTAAGAGCTATGGTTAAAATTTCATGGTTTTTTGACACCATTTGATGGGGTTTTGGATTTTTCTCTCTCTGTCAGTGTAGTGCTAAAAAATACCAGATGCATACCGGACATGTCCGATATCATACCGGACATGTCCGATATTTACAGTTGTAGGGCTGAGTTTTCTTCAATTTGCTCGTTTGGGCTCCGATTTGTGTTCCGTCTGTTACGTTGGGTTTCTATCATTCCCTAGACTTTATCTAGGTGCTCTTACCACCGGTTGATTTGGGTGTCCGAGATTTGGGACCTTGCTTCTTCTCAATAGAAGTGGAGAGTCCCGGTTTCTTGTCTAGTCCTCGTTTCTCGTTCCTCTTGCTTTGTGGTGACCCGCTGTGTTATGAGGGAACATCCACTCTTCCTTAGGGTCATGATCATCACGTCGATCGTGTTTTCTTCTTGGGGTTTGATATTGGGACAGTGGTTGAAGATTTTGAAAGCAATTTGAGGCTCCCATTCACCCCCCCTCTGGTCGCCGTTTCCGGTCCTTCAATAATGCTGTTTTCAGCTAGTTACCTTGGCATCGAAGTAAGCATGCATCTGACTTATGCAGTATGCAGTAGGATATGTTGTAGTATTTGAACTATTCCTTGTAAACCAAGTTTGCTATCTCTCTATATATAATGAGCTAGAATAAGCGGCTAAGGTCAAGCCGCCCTCTGGCAGAACAAATAAATCACTTGTGTGTGTCACCTGGTCAACAGAATTGTGGTTATGCAACTCTAATATTCTATAGCAGTTCCATGATATGCTATAAAAATAAGTTGTTTACACGGGAACCAATACATGCATGCCAACCCACACCATAATCGACCAGATGATCTCGAAACGTGTGCAGACGTGCAGTAGTGCCGTTTATATATGATCAAGTTGCATTGGCGACTCAGTGATTGATGCTCCTCCTGCCGGTGCCGGCCACTGGCGGAGCAGATCGAAACAAGCTGACTTGATCTCGTTCAAACCGCGCGCACAGCAGCCGATCGAGCAGAGCGTCGTGCCACACGAACGACGCTGGTGCGTGCCGGACTGCCGGCGGCCCTGCGAATTGTGTTGTGATGAGCATGTCGGCGGCGTCGCTGTCCGTCCTCGCTTTTCCCTTAGCTTGCAAGCCATTGACTGGGGAGTTTGGTGGTGGCGGTCAGCGAGACAATCGCCATCACGCGTTATATTCCCTGTCATCTTGTACTACAGACAGCCTCGTCCTTCATTCCGGTCGTCTTCCTCTCCGTCTCCGTCGTCCACGGACAGGAGAGAAGGCCGTCGGCGGGGCCGCGAGCAGTCGAGCACAAACCAACCGAGCCATGTCGCCCACCCCTGCGCCGGGCGCCGGCGCCAGCGAGGAGGAGTTGTCCACGGAGGTGGTGGTGGTCCGGCACGGGGAGACCGCGTGGAACGCCTCCAAAATCGTCCAGGTTCCGTCCGTCCTCGATCGCCGCCCCCTCTCCTCTCCTGAGTCCTGAATTCCTGATTACTGCATCTGTTCATGCGTGCGTGTGTGTGTTTTGAATGACCCCATCCCGTCAGTCCAAATCATACTCCCAAATGTTTGGCGGATGGTTTCTACGCAAGCTGGTTGGTGCTTTTTTGTTGTAGAGAAAACGTTGTACCTGATAACATGGCTGATAATTATTAAGTTCAAATGAACAGGGCCTAATGTTTTCATGTCTGACAAACACATATCTGAAACTGCAACTGCAAGCTTAGCTTCTCTGATCTGCCTAATAGTAGCTAGAAAACAACGGTACAATATCTCTGTACAGTATCTCTATACACCTCCTGCTCGGCGGCGCCTATCGGCAGCCGTTCGTTGGAGAACAAAGTCCTCGAGGACGTCTTGGATGACGATGACGAGGACGGGGAAGAAGACCAGGATGAAGATGCCCCTGCGTCCACCGCCGAACTCCTCCGCGCCTCTCTCGTCGACCCACACCGGACCATCGATGGTGCCGGTACGAGCTCCACCCTGTCTCCTCTCGCCGCACCCTTCTTCCCAGCCAAGCCGTCGGCGGGCAGATCCAAGGCTCTGCGTTGGATGGAGCATTCCAACGACCGTGACTTTGACTGCACACCCTCGGCCGGCCAGTCGCCGTACCTGGAAGCTGCTCGCCGGGCCATAGAGGTGACGGCCTCCCCCGTGTCTACGGTGCCGTGTGTGGGGGAGACATCGCATGCACATCTGGTCGCCATCACCAAGAAGCGGCGGCGCCGTAGTCGTAGAGCCAGGACCAGGGCAGCTGGCCCTGGTCCTCCAGTGGCGCCCCCACACCCGGCCGCTCGAGTACCCGCGCACCAGCGTATCGGCGCACAGCCGATCGCGCGTGTGCCCGTGCACCAGCGCCTCGGCCCGCGGGGCTGGGCGTCGGCGCTTGGAGGCCATCAACGTCATTGTCGTGAGCCAGGACTTGGGTCTCTGGTGAACGGCAAGCCGCCGCACATCCATCCTCTACATGCGCATCCTCGATGCCACGCCCCTCGGGCGGCCGCGCCTCTTGACACTGACGGCTACACGCTTGTTCAAAGTCGTCGGCAACGGCGCGGGCGCCGCAATGCCCGCCTCACCCTCGTCGCCACCGGCCAGTGCCGCCTTCGCTCATCGGTCTCTGCTTCAACTGTCTGGCGGGGGACCACATCGCCGCTCGGTTCACCTCGCCCTCCCGCTGCCTCTTCTGCCACAACACGAGGCACCGGGCGAGAAACTGCAAGCACCAACATCGCCGTCCGCCCCGGCGCCTCCATACACAGGAGCCCCTTGAGCGTTGTCTTCAGCGATGTGCTGCTGGAGGCAACAACGATCGTGCTGATTCGCACCCGCGCCAGCTCCACCCCGGTCGCCATGGCGTCGACAATGGCGGCGGTGGCCAGGGTGCTCCTGGTGCGCTGGTCACGCACGAGGCTCCTATCTTTGTCGGTCAGATTCTTTGCCCGGCCCCTTCGACGTCCACGGTGGCGGGTGGCAGCCCGCAGCCATCTCCACATGCGCCACATAGTGGCTCGGACGGAGCCACGCAGGGAACCAATGGCGTCCGTCGTCGACGCCGACGGCGCCAGAGAAAGCTACCGGGGGAGGTCAATGCTGCCACCTCTACAGACCCGCTCGCGCTTGAGCTAGGTGAGGGTGTGGGGCCTCCCATATGGGTCGACCCGATGCTCGATGAGCTCGCTGCCTCCCTCGTCGCGAGTCAGTCAACACGTGCTCCAGTGCTGCGCCCATCTACAGTTGCCTCTCTGGAGGCCCAGGCAGCGCTGGCGGACACTCGTTTGCCGCCTCGGATGGTTCTGCTCGGCTTGGCGGATGCTGAGGCGCCGGGGGCGGACGGGGTGGACCCCTATGTTGTCGACGCGGTTGTGGCGGACACCTGTTCGCCACCTCGGATGGCTGCGCTTTTCGCCGATGCTGAGGAGCCGGGGGCGGATGGTGTGGATCCGTCCGTCGACCTCGCGACTACGGCAACTGATGTTGAGGCACCGGGGGTGAATGGTGTGGATCCCTCCGTTGTCGCCGCGGTGGGTGCTGAGGCTCCAAGGGCGGATGGTGTGGATGCTCCCGTCGACGCTGCGGTAGCAGCCCCTGACAACATCGACGTCGCAGACCTCTTCTTCGACTCCCTTCGGCTGCCACTACAGGGTCTCCTGCACACGCCGCCGCGCCCATGCGCCGCGCGCCAGGAGCCTGCTAGCCTGGTCCCTCGTCGCAGCGACAGGCTCGCGGCCAAAGCCGCTTTCCGCGACCCCAACCCGGAGAAGCAAGCTAAACGCATGCTGGTGAACAAGTGGGAGTGTAGGCCGGACAACGCCGTCAACGACACTCCGAATGACACGATCGCTGTCAAGTTCCATGAGACGTTCGACGGGCCCGTATCCCCTCGGAAGTGGGAAGCGATGGGCGAGCTCATGCCTATGCTTGCAAAGCGCTGGAACGTTGCCAGTGAGGTGACGCCCTGAGCTGTCGCCACGCGTCGGGCCTTCCTCCCGTTTTGGTCACGCCAATGGTTATTTAGTTAGTACAACCTAACGACTCCGTCACTTTGTGGCGATTTGTGTTTGTGTGCCCTCCGTGTTAGATATGGCCCCTCGCCGTGACTAGCACCGGAGATTGTAAAACTCTCTGATTCCACTTAATGAAGCACGTGCAAATGCAAATGCATGCTTTCGAAAAGAAAAAGTGTCAGGGGTCGTCTAGTGGGCTGTGTATATACCACACAGGCCCAAGACGGCAGGGGACAAGCACTACAAAAGAAGCAAGCTGCAGCAGTTGAGGGGGGAACAAATTATCTGAACATTACCTTTTACCCTTACCTTTAGTTCATCTTTCCCAACTCTCCCTCCTCTCTATCCTCAGATTCTCCTGGGTATGTACTCAGATTTGCTACTTGAATCAAGTTATTTGTTAGTGAATCCAGTTAGGTTGCTAACATTAAGCTCGTAGCCTGCACCCGTTGCCGTTAGATGTAGGAGATGACAAACCTACTGCTATTGTCACTAATCCTTACATTCAGTAACCGCATGTCATGTTTCCCATAAACTAGGAATTCTTACCCAACTCATCCTTCACCAATGACCAGGGACAACTGGATCCGGAGCTAAATGAGGCTGGCAGGCAGCAAGCCGTCGTGGTAATGTTTTGTTTCTCAAACCGCTATGCAGAACGTGATGAATATTTTTTTTTACGGCAAAACGTGATGAATATTCCCAATCAATCCCACTATTCTAGCACTGACATTAATATTTCTGGCCAAAATTCTTGTAACTAAGGTTGCCGGCCGTCTGTTGAGCGAAGCCAGGCCTGCCGCCGTATACTCTTCTGACTTGAGGCGAGCCGCTGAGACTGCTGAAATCATAGCGGGAGCTTGTGGTGTATCAAATGTAAGTGCTCTCTGCTGTCATTGTTTTTTTTTTTGGAAGGAAAGAATAGTGTGTATACAGTACATACATTCTATATTTGTTCCCCTTTCTTTTCGAGATCGTGCTTTAGCACGTTTTTGATTAAGTAAAATAAAGGAGTTCTGTTACAGTCAGTGTCAAGTTAAGGTAATCCAAAGATTTACCAAAACCCAAACTCTTCACTCTCACCAAACTCGCACGTGGTTGTAGTTACACAATAAACATAATTAATTGTATGTACCATTTCAACAATAATTTTGTACGTATGTCTCACAGGTGGTGTTGAATGAGGCGCTGAGAGAAAGGCACATGGGATATCACCAAGGTCTCACGTGGCACGATGCTGTTCAGGGTAGTGGAGAGAGCATGAATCAGCTGAACGAACGTTGTGTCTCCTACTTGAATAAGATTGCTCAACAACACATTGGTAACCAACAAATGTCCTCATCTCCTCGTTTTGCTTCAAATAGGCTTAACAATCACAAGAATCTATGTTACATTTCACTGCCTTGGCCCTCTGAATATCTGCTAACTAAACTAAAGCTTCAAATAGGCTTACCAACAGAATACATGCTCACTCACTACAAGTTCTGAACTCCCAAATGTTTTGGAATCTCTGCTAATGATGCTATTATATACTACATTAACAGGGGAGCGAGTGGTGGTGGTCTCCCACGGCGCAGGCCATACTTGGGCTCTGCTGGCACGCTAATCCACTCAACAACTTCACGAGCAAGGACATCCCCAACACTTCGCTGAACGTTTTCCGTATCTCCGGCGTCACCGGGCAGTGGACTCTTGAGAGGTGGGGAGACGTGAGCCATCTTGGAGGAAATCAATTTTAGTTCCGCTGCTCATGCAGTCGTCATACGTACGGTTTCAGAACGAATAATTGTGTGGATTGAATCGTCTTCGAAAAGTTATTCTGTGATATTGTAACTTTATTTGTTGCATTGTTTAAAGAAGAACCAGTCGTACGTAATTGGATTTTGAAATTGCATTGAGCTACGTTTGGTACCGATCCGTAAAAACTTTTCAAACCAGAGTAATTAAAGATGTTATTAAAAACAAGTTGGCTCCTGCTGAGGGAGAGAGAGCGTTGCATTGTGGAGGCAACTACTTCCCCCATCGTCCGTCGCCCGTCGCCACCGCCAAACCAACCGCCCATGCCGCCAATCCACCATTCATGCTAATCAACACGTACCATAATCGACCGATCAGACGATCTCGATAAGATGTGCGGTGCCGTCGAGGACAAGTCAGTGTGTCCCCTCCTCTCTCTCTCTCTCTCTCTCTCTCAGCTACGCGTGCGTTGTGGTCAAGTTGCATTATAGTGGCGACTGATTGATGCTCTACGGCCGGTCACTGGCGAAGCAGGAGTGCTCTCTCTGGCCTCGAAACGTTCATCGGGCATCGCAACACCAAACGTTTGCAGGCCTGAAGATGGAAACATATTGGTAGCTAGCTCTATGCACGTTCGTGTGAATTGTGTCCGTACGTGTCGGCAAAGTACTCCTTCAACTTTGCAAGAATGCAAGGCATTATTGGCTAGGGTTGGGGTTTGGTGGTCAACTAGACAAAGCACCGTCACAAGCAAGCGCTATCACAAGAGACACAGAGGATGTGCTCGATCAGCATGGTGGAGTGGGTGTCCTTAACCTTAAACCCGGTCCTCTGATCTGTTGGACCATCCTGAGTTCTTCGTCTCTTTCGGAACGTATAAGTTTTTTTCTCTTCGTTGTATCCTGCGTTGTTTTATCAAAATAAACCGATTCATGGATGTTAGCTTATGTTCCGTGAAATTCTTATGCTCCAAAGTCATCATAATCTCCTTCTTCTCTGGTGGAGTAGACACCAGGATTTGGAGAGTTAAGCCTAAGTGCTGCTCTATAATCATATCTAGATATCTCTATCTAGCTACTTACTATTCCTACTAATTGTGAACACATGGTTGAGACGTGTCTATGTGTGTGTGGTGAATGATTGACACATGTGTGAAAGGTTTGAGGTTTTTTCGGTTGAGTCATATTTTATATATGTGCTTGATTATGCTAATGGCTAACCGGAGGTGTTGCGTGAGTTGTGTTGTATCGTGTGTGTTGTGCAACATGTCTCTTGGCTTGTGGTGCGTAGGTGTGGAGCTCAGAGACGGTGGTCAACGGCAAGGTAAAGGTCAAGTAGAGACGTGTCGTGCCAACAGACCGGGAGTGGTGAAGGGCAGACGCAAGGCTTGGACCGAGGGACCAGGAGGCCGGGTGACTAGCCGCAGGTGCTGACACTTGGGGACATCGACAAGCGCAAGTGTACATGGGTGATGAAGACGGCGTCGGCCAAGTCAAGGTGGAGGCGATGGTGTTGTGGCACTTGGCGGAGGCCGGACACACATCTACATGGGAGGTGTAGATGGCGTTGGTCGAGTCAAGAAGGAAGCCGATGGCGTCAAGCTTGGCAGGAGGTCGGACAAGCATCGACATCGGAGGGTTTGGTGGTTTCGTCCTCAAAACCATCGGAGGGGATTGGTGGTTTCGTCCTCAAAACCATCGGAGGCGTGTTTGGTGGTTTGGGCCTCAAAACCATCGGAGGCGGGTTTACGGGTTTGGGCCTTAAAACCCGGGCGGAGGTTCCGATGCGGAACGGACGGCACGTGGCGGCATCAGGGAGTTCGCGTCGAGGCGAAGCTACCGGTGAGAAGGCGCGGTGGTCGTCGGATGAAGAAAGAAAAAGTTGGATGGATTTACATCTTGAGGGTATTTGGGTTGTGTGCTTCATGTAAGGGCATTTTTGTCTTTTGACGGGCGCCTATATATATGTGAAGGGGCTGGTTGGGCAGCTATCCTTGGAGGGTCACTCTCATTTGTGTGGTTTGAGTGGGGGCTAGGGTTAGAAAGTGGAGTGGCTCTTGTTCTTGAGCTTTTTGTCATCCTACCTTTGATTTGGCTAGGAGTGGCTTGTAACCTGACCTCATGAAGTAATCCAAGGATCAATTTCATGCTCCACTTATTCTCCTTTCTAAATCTGAAGTTTTTCCTTTTCCATGATTTTCGGAGCTATTTTAGGGGATTTTTCGTTATTGGTTTGTTTCATCGTTTTGATTCGTTCTTGTTGCCTTGGATCGATCTATGACATGAGTTGAAGCTTTTCCCCAAAGGAAATCTACTAATTCCTCACGAGATCGTAGATCCAAGCAATTTTAGGTCTTGACCTAGTTTTTGGGATTTTTCCCTTTTCTTCGATTCACGGTGAAAGGATCAAGATGCCCAAGAGGGGGGTGAATTGGGCTAATTCGAAATTCTCTTGCAATAACCAAATCCTACGGATAGCCCAATTAACCCCTTGTGCCTAGAAAAGTGTTTCTATCAAACTAATGCACAACGAACTCACAACCTATGTTCCAAACTTACTCTAGCAAGCAATTCTATGGATGTAAAACAAGTATTGAATTGCTCAAAGTAAATACTCAAAGTAAGTGCTCAAAGTAAATAGAGAGAGAAAGGAACGTAGCGATGTTTTGCCGAGGTATCAGAGAGTCACCACTCCCCACTAGTCCTCGTTGGAGCACCCGCGCAAGGGTGTAGCTCCCCCTTGATCCGTGCAAGGATCAAGTGCTCTCTACGGGTTGATTCTTCGACACTCCGTCACGGCGAATCACCCAAAACCGCTCACAACTTGAGTTGGGTCACCCACAAGCTCCGCCGGGTGAACACCAAACTCCCAATCACCACCAAGCTATCTAGGTGATGGCGATCACCAAGAGTAACAAGCACGAACTCTCACTTGACCACGCAAAGCCTAATGAGAAGATGGATGCATACTTTGCTACTCTTGATTTGCTAGTGAGGCTACTCTCTTGGATTCTCAAATCACAAACACCTCACTAGGACCTTGCTCTTCTTGGCACTCACAAACGTGTTTCTCAGCTATTGGAATGAGCAAAAGCAACACCACACACGAGTGGAGCTTCTATTTATAAGGCAGCCTGAAAAACGAACCGTTATGAGCTTCTGCGGGATGACCGGACGCTCCGATCGATTTGACCGGACGCTCCGGTCAGTTCAACCCGTGCAATAGTTTTCAAGTGATGACCGGACGCTGTCAGGGTCTGGTCAGCAATGACCGAACACGTCCGGTCGCTCTTGGATGCTTACTGTACTCGACTAGATGCTGGATACTCAGGGTCCGGTCAGTATTGATCGGACGCATTCCGGTCGCACTTTCTCAAGTCTGGACCCTTACTGGAGTCGACCGGACGCTGGCCCTCAGCGTCCGGTCACATTGACCTTCCAGCGTCTAGTCACACCAGACTTGATCTCCTCGGTCAAATGAACTGATCGGACCCTGCGACCAGCGTCCGGTCGCACCGGAGCCAGCGTCCGGTCAGTATTTGACCCTCCATTCACTTCCAACTTTCGAACATATGTGAATGAAGTTTGCTCCAAAGGATCTTAGGCATTCATAGGAGCTACTTAGAGCTAGTTTTAACAAGCGTGCACCACACCTAACTCACTAGACTCAACTAGGTCAAGCTACCCGTTCATACCCCCCTTAATAGTACGACCAAAGAAAAAACAAAGTCCTAAACTACTCTAAGTGTCTTTCCAACTCCAATCGACACTTAGAACTTGTTATCCTTAACCTTGTCGTCCATCCTTTGAAAACTAAAATGATTTCCATCGTAGGGGCATGACAACCTTGATTGCCCAATCGATCTCCATTACCATGACCTAACTTAATTGCCTCTGCAAAACATATGTTAGTCATAGTAATCTTGTATTGACATTAATCACCGAAATCCAACTAGGGGCCTAGATGCTTTCAATCTCCCCCTTTTTGGTGATTGATGACAATACCACCTCAAGTATGTTATGGAGTGAGGTTTTTGACGGGTTTGGTTCATATAAGCTTTTGTCGATAAGAACAAAAGAGTTAGGCAAGCTTATATGATCCAAGCCAACACAATGTACTCAAAGGATATGAATTAAGCATGAGTACAAATAACAAAGCTCATTTGCTTCGAAGTTTAAACGCGGAAGCAAAAGCAAATGAGCATTACACAAGTGATATGACATGTAAATAATGTGAAGTGGAAAGCACACGTCATATATCAAAATCACGCAGATGGCACTATCACATATATATAATAGTATGCATGAAGGTAAACACACGAATGCATAAGTAATAGTGTATCACACAAATAAAACACCAAATTTATATAATAAGCTAATACTAGATAACTAGCTCCCCCTAAAACTCGCTCCCCCTGAGTCTACATACTCAAACCCTCTCCCCCTTTAGCGTCAAACACCAAAACCTAAGGGTCGGTCGGCGGGGCTGCAGTGGATGAGTCGGGCGCTGAAGTACGTGGAGCAATATGGAACTGAGCGCCATCATCATCTGACCCTGAGCTCTGAACTGACTAACCCTCTATGGCAGGAAGTGTCGCTGAAGCGGTCTAGGTCTGAGCTAGGGCTGGTGCTGCCTGCGAAGCTGCTAGTATGTCTGTCGTAGGATCTGATGAGGCGATAGACGAGGGGAGCCTCTGAGTAGTCATGATAGCTAGAGCTGCTGCTGCATAAGTAACTGCTGGATCTGAAGGAGCTGCTGCTGCCGCTGGAACTCGTCCTGACGAGCCTGAAACTGCGTGAAGTTGGCAGCTGTCTCCTATGCCTGTCGTGTCTGGTCCTGCTGCATCCGCTCAAGAATAGCTATCAATGCGGGGTCTGTCTACGGAGCAGGTGGAACAGAACTGGAGCTACCAGCCTCTGCATCATGTCTGCATGGAGGCATCTGAGGAATAGGCTAGTAGTCGTCATCAGAGCTATCACTATACTCGCTCACCTACTGTTGTGCCTCTAGCTCCTCCTTAGTGGCTGCTATCCCTCTGATGATCTCATCCTGCTGAGCTGCGGACTCTGGAACATTGGGACGATGGCTACGCTATCTGGGTGCCTAAGGAGTAGTGTGTGTCTGATCCTCTGTGACAGGTTGTAAGCTAGGAACTCTGTGGTGGCACCTGTATACTCATCCATCATACTAGGGGGCTTATCAAGCACTATTCTGCGGATGAGGAACGTGATCCAGTGAGCATAGGGAAGCTGCCTGCGACCCTTGAATCCCTCAGCTATAGTATCCTCCATCTCTGAAAGAAGGAGGTCCCAGATATCAAATACTGTCTGCTGCATGATGGCATTGAGAAGCCAGAGCTGTAAGCGACTCAGGCCCTTCCTGTATCCCAACCTAGGAAACAGTGTCCTCCTGATGATGGCCTCTAGCACTCTCGCTGTAGGAGTCAAGTCATTGGGGTTCCTGCTCGACCCCTCACCAAAGGGCTCCTTGAAGCAATGTCGCACTAAATCTGTAGGGGGCACCAACCCTCCATGAGGACGCCTGGGAGGCTCCTGCTGTCCATAACAAACCTCATGCATCTTGACAGGCTACTCCTATAGCCTCAGTATCTCTCTGGCTCTGCCACTCGTCACTCTGTAGTCTTTGCCTTTGAAAGCAAAGTGAATAAATCTGTGATGTGGATCGATGAAGAGTGAAGCATAAAACTGCCAGACCAAAGATGGTACATATATCCCTGTCCGTCCAATCAAATCTGTCAATCCTGGCAAATATGATAAGTAAGGCCGAATGTGCTCTCCGGCGGCTGCCACAATAGACTCTATCCGACTGACTCTCTGAGATCTAAACACTGCCCCACTGTTGAGATAAGCATTGTAGAAATCTTCCTGCAGTGGCGTGTAGAAACCCTTAGCTGCTCTCTCATCCCTCCTCGGAGGAAACCAAACTTCAAACTCAACAAAATGCAACTATTGAACCTGCCTAGCTGTAGCGGCCCTCAAGTCGAGGTGTACCACTGGAGGTGGACCCTATGGTCTAGGCGGAGGGCGTGACCCCCTGCGCTGTGTAACTGGCCTCGGTGGAACTGCAGCACTGGTACGACTCGAGCGGCGTAGCTGAGGTGCCGGCTTGGTCTCCTCGATCTGATGGGTCTGTTGTGCCTGCTCGCTCTCCTAAGTCTGCTGAACTGCCTCCTGCGCTGCTGACGGACCCTCCACAATGGCAACCCGTCGTCCTACAAACGTGGCAGTCCCAGCTGGACTACCGTGACGACGCTCAACATCCTCAATCGCAGTTCTCAGTGCTGGTGAAACCGGCTGATCTGCAATGACAACTCCGCTGCGGGCACCACCTCTCTCAGCACGCTCTGTGACCTCTGCAATAGCTACTGCTCTCACTGTCTCTGCATCGGGGTACTTCCGCTTCTTGGATGTCACTTGCTTGGTTGACTTGCCCTTTGATCCTACTGGCTGGCAAGGCGGGGGCCTCCTATCATCATCACCTGGGCCACCACCAACATTCTTGGTGCGAGCCATCTGAACTGACAAGATGATGAACTAACGCTGATGAAGATCAACAGACAAACTGAACCTCTCGAGGCTTGGCCTTGATCCTGACTCGCGAGCTTGGCTCCGAGTTATCTAACAACTATCACACGAAACTCAGCGGCATGACACACTGCACGATAGAATGGATGGATATACAAATAAATACCATATGTCTAATAGATGCGAAACCCTAATAGAGAAAGCAATGTAGATATGAAATTGAATCGAATGGCTTTCTACCTGACAATCAACGATCCGAGAAAAGATAAGATGTCGAGCGGGGAATCTCGGAACCGGCTAGGGTTAGGTCAAAAAGCCCTGAATGCAATGGGGAATCAGTGCATTGAAAATTTGATCTAGGTCACAATTGTATAGATCAAGATTGAAAGAAAAAAATTTTGCCTTACCAATCAAGGAGGTGATAGGGCTAGGGCACACAGCGAGAGATGACCAGTAGGCTCAGCAACGGCGCCAAAGATTTTAGCGGGCTCAGCTTGGGCGGCATGGTGGCAAGAGGGCCGGGCAAGCGCGGTGGTGTGCGAGCTGCGGCGGCGCGAGCTGTGCTGGCGCGGTGGCGCGCGGGCTGCGGCGGCGTGGGCTGTGCTGGCGCGGTGGCGCGCGGAAGGTTCGGGCGGAGCTAGCTGGACGGCGGCGCGGCGAGGCTATGGTGGCGCGACTTGGCGGTGGCTCGGGCGAGAGCATGGCGGGATGCGGCGGCGCTGGGGGCTTTTGGGATTAGGTCAAAGAGAAACAAGCCCGAAGGTGCAGTTTCCGGTGCACCTTTTTTAGCAAATCTTCAAACTTCCTTCGCGCTGCCTGTCCCAATCAAGTCCCAACTTGAATAAGATCCAAATAAACACCAATTGGGACTGATGTGAGTGACCTCTCTCAAACCCTCATATTTTTCAAAATATTTTGCCTTAGGCTATAATTCTTTTTAAGAAAATAGGCAACAAGAGGGCAAATGGAACAAAACGACAAAACAACATTCATGCATATGCAATACTTGTAAGTAAATCTAGTTGCTTGTCAAGTTTGATCCAAGGTTAAGCTTCTTCACACGCTTTTCGGCGGTTATCTTAACCATGTTAGACAAGCCCTATATGCATTGCCATAAATTAAACATGTTGTATATTACAATGAATGCAAGGGACAACACAAGCTCAATTTTTAGTGAAGTTACTAAAATCAAGTACATTGAGCTCATTCCGCAATCTATAAAATGTAGCCTCATCTAGCGGTTTAGTGAAGATATCTGCTAATTGATTTTCGGATCTTACACCTTCTAGTGATATATCATTTTTAGCCACATGATCTCTTAGAAAGTGATGGCGGATATCTATATGCTTGGTGCGAGAGTGTTGAACCGGATTATTTGCAAGTTTTACCGCACTTTCATTGTCGCACAAAAGAGGTACTTTCTCTAGAACTACTCCATAGTCTAGCAAAGTTTGTTTCATGTATAATATTTGTGCACAACAAGCACCCGCGGCAATGTATTCCACTTCGGCGGTGGACAAAGCCACACTATTTTGTTTCTTGGAGGACCAAGACACAAGTGATCTACCAAGCAAATGGCACCCTCCGGATGTGCTCTTTCTATCAACTTTGCATTCGGCGTAATCTGAATCAGAATAGCCAATTAATTCAAATAAAGCTCCTTTGGGATACCAAAGGCCAATGCTTGGTGTGTGCTTAAGATACCTAAGGATTCTTTTTACGGCAATTAAATGAGTTTCCTTAGGACTAGCTTGAAATCTAGCACACATACACACACTAAACATAATGTCGGGCCTAGATGCGGTTAAATATAACAAGCTACCAATCATAGAACAGTAGAGAGTTTGATCAACTGAGTTACCTCCCTCATCTAGGTCGAGATGTCCATTGGTAGGCATTGGTGTCTTGATTGGCTTATATTCATCCATCTTGAATCTCTTGAGAAGATCTTTTGTGTATTTCTCTTGAGAGATGAAGATGCCTTCTTTCATTTGCTTGACTTAAAACCAAGAAAGAATGTAAGCTCACCAATCATTGACATCTCGAACTCCTTCGACATCAATTCACCAAATTCTTTGCATGAGTCTTCATTTGATGATCCAAAGATGATATCATCAACATATACTTGACAAATGAAGATATGCCCATCAAGCTTCTTAGTGAATAGTGTGGTGTCGACCTTCCCAATGGTGAAGCCCTTTTCAATGAGGAAGCCCCGAAGGCGCTCATACCAAGCTCTTGGGGCTTGCTTAAGCCCATATAGTGCTTTGGACAACCTATAAACATGATTAGGATATCTAGGGTCTTCAAACCTAGGAGGTTGATCAACGTAGACTAGTTCATTAATAAAGCCATTTAAGAATGCACTTTTCACATCCATTTGATATAGTTTCATTTCATGATGTGATGCATATGCAAGAAGGATACGGATGGCTTCTAATCTTGCAACCGGTGCAAAGGTCTCTCCAAAATCTAAACCTTCAACTTGAGAGAACCCCTTTGCAACTAGTCTTGCCTTGTTCCTCACAACAACACCTTGATCATCTTGCTTGTTGCAGAACACCCACTTTGTTCCAATGACTCTTGCACCTTTTGGTCGCTCTTCAAGATTCCAAACTTCATTGCGAGTGAAGTTATTCAACTCTTCATGCATGGCATTGATCCAATCCGGATCTTTAAGAGCTTCTTCTACCTTGGTAGGCTCATAGCAAGAGACAAAAGAGTGATGAGCAATAAATGAAGTAAGTTTTTGAGATCGAGTCATTACACCCTTTGATGGACTCCCTATGATGAGATCTTGTGGATGATCTTGTAGGAGAGGTGTATTTCTTCTATTGACCTCTTGAGGAGGAGGTTGTGGAGCATCAACATCTTGTGCTTGTACCACCATTTGCTCATGGGAGATATGAGTATCTTTATTTTCTACTCTCCCATCTTTTTCACCATCTTGTGGTACACTTGATGAAGAAGGTTGGTTAATGATTTGTACATCATCTTCATCATCTTTTGGCTTGATGTCTCCCACCGGAATATTCTTCATAGCCTCCCTCAATGGTTCATCACCTACATCATCAAGATTCTCATGTGCTCCATGGGAGCCGTTAGATTCATCAAATTTCACATCATATGTTTCTTCAACCAAGCCGGTGGCATGATTAAATACTCTATATGCTTTGGACTTCAATGAGTAACCAACAAGAAAACCTATATCACAACGTCTTTGAAACTTCCCTTAGTGTTGCCGCTTCTTGTAGATGTAGCATTTGCAACCAAACACCCTAAAGAAGGAGACATCCGGCTTCTTCCCATTGAGCAACTCATATGGTGTCTTGACAAGGAACTTTTGAAGAAATAGGCGGTTGGATACATAACATGCGGTGTTGATTGCTTCCGCCCATAGAGCTTCGAGGGTATTGTACTCATCTAGCATTGTCCTTGCAAGAGTAATCAAAGTCCGGTTCTTCCTCTCAACTACACCATTTTGTTGAGGAGTATAGGTTGCGGAGACTTCATGTTTGATTCCAACTTCATCACAATAAGCTTCTATGTTTGTGTTGTCAAACTCTTTGCCATTGTCACTTCTTATCTTCTTGAGCTTCACTTCAAATTCATTTTGAGCTCTCTTGGCAAACTTCTTGAAACAAGATGCAACTTTAGATTTGTCATGAAGGAAGAACACCCATGTATACCTTGAATAGTCATCCACAATCACAAGACAATAGAGATTTCCTCCCAAACTCTTGTATGTTGTTGGTCCAAATAAATCCATGTGTAGGAATTCTAGCACTCTTGTGGTTGACATGAAAGCTTTGGTTGGATGAGTGTTTGCAACTTGCTTGCCGGCTTGACATGCACTACAAAGCTTGTCCTTCTCAAACTTCACATCCTTCAACCCTCTCACCAAATCATTCTTCATAAGCTTCTTGAGTGAGCTCATCCCAACATGAGCAAGTCTTCTATGCCATAGCCACCCAAGTGTTGTTTTGGTGAATAGGCAAGTCTTCAAGTTTGCATATTCGGAGGTGAAGTCAACTAGATATAAGTTGTTGTATCTAAATCCATTGAATATCACTTGATTGTCATCTACCTTGGATACAACAACCTCCTTCTCGGTGAATAAGCATTGAAAGCCAAGATCACACAATTACCCAACGGATAGCAAGTTGAAGCTCAATGAAGCAACATAGAGCACATTGGAGATGGAATGATCATTTGATATTGCCACTTTGCCCAATCCTTTAACCTTGCCCTTTGAATTATCTCCAACTGTTATTTTCTCTTGTCCATCTACCTCTTCATCTAGTGAGGTGAACATATGAGGATCACCAGTCATATATTGAGTGCAACCACTATCAATAACCCAATGACTTCCACCGATCTTGTAGTTCACCTACACACAAGAGATTCAAGCTTTAGGGATCCAAACTTGTTGAGGGTCCTTCACCTTCTCAACAAGTGACTTAGCCACCCAAATCTTCTTAGGCCTACTCTTGTTGGGGGGACCTAAGAACATGACTTTCATCTTTCCACTAGAATCTTCTCTAAGCATGTAGTGAGCATTGAAAGTAAAGGGTCTAGCATGCTTGGGCAAGGGTTGTGGTGGTGGAGTTTGACACTCATGAGCAAAGTGGCCTTCTTGTCCACACTCAAAACATTTCTTTGGCTTTGGCTTTGGCTTTGATTGTTGGTGTTGAGCTTGGGCCTTCTTCTTCTCTACACTTGCCATATATCCAATGCCACTTCTATCCATCTTCATGACGGTATTCATGAGTAGCTCACTTTGGAGATGCTTGCCTCTAGCAAACTTGCTCAATCCCACCTTGAGATGCTCTTTCTCCATCTTGAGCTTCTTGTTCTCTTCCTTGAGAATATCATTGTTCTTCTCTTCCTTGAGTTTCTTGTTTTCTTCTTTTAGCTTCTCATTCTCAAGGATCACCTCTTTGTCATGATCAAGAGTTTCTAGCACAATTGTGTTGTGACTTTTCATCTCTTCAAGATCTTTCATAAGCTTCTCATTGTCACTCTTGAGCTTGACATACTCATCATAGTCATTGCACTCAACCACTTGCTTGCCTTTGCTACTAGATCCATGCTCAATGCTCTCATCAATTAAATCATCACATGAGGTAGCTATATTAATCTTAACAACATGGTTAGTAGCATCATGTGGCTCATTTGGTAAGAATTCTTGTGCAATAACAAGGGTATCATAATTGATCTTTAGAGTTGTATATTCATCTTTTAGCTTGTTGTGACTAGTGATAAGCTCATTGTACACCCACTCAAGTTTATCATTTTTATCTTTAAGCTCTTTCTTAGAAGATTTGAGCTCCTTGAGTTTGGATGATATAGAATCATTTGTTTCTTTGAGCTCATCATTAGCCTTTTCTAATGTATCACACTTAGCTAAGAGTGAATCATTTTTAGCATCAAGTTTTTCATTTGTAGCTCTACTCTTTCTAATGATCTTAGTATATTTTCTTAGTATTTTGACAAGATCATCATATGTAGGTGAGTCATCATCATCGCTATCGCTATCATCATCACTAGCATGTTCATCATCACTACTATCATCACTCTTAGTTACCTTGCGTTCACCTTTGGCCATAAGGCATAGGTGTGTAGAGGATGATGGCGATGATGGCGGTGAAGATGCAAGATCAATAGCAATGGCGGCCACCTTTTCATCGTCACTATCATCATCGGATGATCCACTTGATGAATCAATGTCCGTGAGCCAATCACCGACAATATAGGCCTTGCCACTCTTCTTCTTGTAGAAGTCCCTCTTTTTGCCATCTCTCTTCTTGTATGGCTTGTTCTTTTTCTTTTCATCTTCATCGCTTGAATCATCTTTCTTGCCCTTGTTCTTAAACTTGTCTTTCTTGGGCTTTGTGCATTGATGAGCTAGGTGGCCAAGTTTGCCACAATTGTAGCAATCCATCTTGGAGATTGGCTTTCTTCTTGAGCTAGTGAAGAACTTCTTCTTCTTGCCATCAAACTTGATGCCACTCTTGTTTAGCCTTTTTAGCATCTTGGTGGTCTTCTTCACCATGAGAGCAAGGCTTTCTTCATCATCTTCATCACTTGAGCTCTCATACTCAAGTCTTGCTTTGCCCTTATCTTGGCTAGCTTTGAATGCTAAGTCCTTCTCTTTCTTCTTTGTAGAGGATGAGCCATCTTGTGGCGTGATGTGCATGTACATCTCATGAGCATTGATCTTTCTCAAGATTTGTGTCGGTGTAGCGGTGGAAAGATCACCTTGATGTAGCACGGTCACAATGTGCCCATATTTGTCAATGGGGAGGACACTCAAGATTTTTCTCACAACGTCGGATGGTGACATTTGAGTAAGTCCAAGCCCATTGACTTCCTCTACAAGAACATTTAAACGAGAATACATCTCATTAGCACTTTCTTTGGGAAACATCTCAAAAGAATTTAGCTTTTTAATTACAAGATGATAGCGTTCCTCACGCTCACTCTTGGTTCCCTCATGGAGCGCACAAACATCCGACCATAGTGCATGGGCGTCTTTGTGGTTCCTTACACGATTGAACACATCTTTGCAAAGGCCTCTAAAGATGGTGTTGCGAGCCTTTGCATTCCATTTTTCATAATTCACTTCATCGCCTTGAAGTTGTGCGGCATTCTTAGGTGTTGGGAACCCTTGAGAGGCGGCTCTAAGAATTCCAACATCTAGAGCTTCTAAGTATGCCTCCATGCGGATTTTCCAATATGGAAAATCATCTCTCTCAAAGATAGGAGGAGGTCCATCCCCGTGAGACATCTTGCTCTAAGCGATTAAGCTTAAAAACTATGAGCACGAGGCTCTGATACCAATTGAAAAGGATCAAGATGCCCAAGAGGGGGGGGTGAATTGGGCTAATTCGAAATTCTCTTGCAATAATCAAATCCTACGGATAGCCCAATTAACCCCTTGTGCCTAGAAAAGTGTTTCTATCAAACTAATGCACAACGAACTCGCAACCTAGGTTCCAAACTTACTCTAGCAAGCAATTCTATGGATGTAAAACAAGTATTGAATTGCTCAAAGTAAATACTCAAAGTAAGTGCTCAAAGTAAATAGAGAGAGAAAGGAACGCGGCGATGTTTTGCCAAGGTATCAGAGAGTTGCCACTCCCCACTAGTCCTCGTTGGAGCACCCGCAGCAAGGGTGTAGCTCCCCCTTGATCCGCGCAAGGATCAAGTGCTCTCTACGGGTTGATTCTTCGACACTCCGTCACTGGCGAATCACCCAAAGCCGCTCACAACTTGAGTTGGGTCACCCACAAGCTCCGCCGGGTGAACACCAAACTCCCAATCACCACCAAGCCAGTCTAGGTGATGGCGATCACCAAGAGTAACAAGCACGAACTCTCACTTGACCACGTGAAGCCTAATGAGAAGATGGATGCACACTTTGCTACTCTTGATTTGCTAGTGAGGCTATTCTCTTGGATTCTCAAATCACAAACACCTCACTAGGACCTTGCTCTTCTTGGCACTCACAAACGTGTTTCTCAGCTGTTGGAATGAGCAAAAGTAACTCCACACATGAGTGGAGCTTCTATTTATAAGGCAGCCTGAAAAACGAACCGTTATGAGCTTCTGCGGGATGACCGGACGCTCCAATTGATTTGACCGGACGCTCTGGTCAGTTCAACCCGCGCAACAGTTTTCAAGTGATGACCGGATGCTGTCAGGGTCCGATCAGCAATGACCGGACGCGTCCGGTCGCTCTTGGATGCTTACTGTACTCGACCGGACGCTGGATACTCAGGGTCCGGTTAGTATTGACCGGACGTGTCTGGTCGCACTTTCTCAAGTTTGGACTCTTATTGGAGTCGACCGGACGCTGGCCCTCAGCGTCCGGTCACATTGACCTTCCAGCGTCCGGTCACACCAGACTTGATCTCCTCGGTCAAATGAACTGACCAGAACCTGCGGCCACCGTCTGGTCGCACCAGAGCCAGCGTCCGATCAGTATTTGACCCTCCATTCACTTCCAACTTTCGAACATATGTGAATGAAGTTTGCTCCAAAGGATCTTAGGCATTCATAGGAGCTACCTAGAGCTAGTTTTAACAAGTGTGCACCACACCTAACTCACTAGACTCAACTAGGTCAAGCTACCCGTTCATACCCCCCTTAATAGTATGGACAAAGGAAAAACAAAGTCCTAAACTACTCTAAGTGTCTTTCCAACTCCAATCGACACTTAGAACTAGTTATCCTTAACCTTGTCGTCCATCCTTTGAAAACCGAAACGATTTCCATCAGTAGGGGCATGACAACCTTGATTGCCCAATCGATCTCCATTACCATGACCTAACTTAATTGCCTCTGCAAAACACACATTAGTCATAGTAATCTTGTATTGACATTAATCACCGAAATCCAACTAGGGGCCTAGATGCTTTCAATCTCCCCCTTTTTGGTGATTGATGACAATACCACCTCGAGTATGTTATGGAGTGAGGATTTCTGACGGGTTTGGTTCATATAAGCTTTTGTCGATAAGAACAAAAGAGTTAGGCAAGCTTATATGATCCAAGCCAACACAATGTACTCAAAGGATATGAATTAAGCATGAGTACAAATAACAAAGCTCATTTGCTTCGAAGTTTAAACGCAGAAGCAAAAGCAAATGAGCATTACACAAGTGATATGACATGTAAATAATGTGAAGTGGAAAGCACACGTCATATATCAAAATCACACAGATGGCACTATCACATATATATAATAGTATGCATGAAGGTAAACACACGAATGTATAAGTAATAGTGTATCACACAAATAAAACTCCAAATTTATATAATAAGCTAATACTAGATAACTAGCTCCCCCTAAAACTCACTCTCCCTGAGTCTACATACTCAAACCCTCTCCCCCTTTGGCGTCAAACACCAAAACCTAAGGGTCGGTCGGCGGGGCTGCAGCGGACTGAGTCGAACGCTGAAGTACGTGGAGCAATATGGAACTAAGCGCCATCATCATCTGACCCTAAGCTCTGAACTGACTGACCCTCTGTGGCAGGAAGTGTCGCTGAAGCGGTCTGGGTCTGAGCTAGGGCTGGTGCTGCCTGCGAAGCTGCTAGTATGTCTGTCGTAGGATCTGATGAGGACGACAGACGAGGGGAGCCTCTGAGTAGTCATGATAGCTGGAGCTGTTGTAGATGGACCGGCAGTATGCATATGAGGCGGTGTAGGCATGCCGGTCAACTCGCTAAAGGATGCTCCAAGACTCCTGGAGACTGACGTGTCAAGCACAAATAGCGAGGAAGACTGCTCTGGTGTAAAGCCCGTCTGAAAAGGCGTGAACTATGGGGCAACCACCGATGAGGACAACCACTGGGACACCTGTACAAGAGGTGAAGCAAACTAAACTGGCGGCTATCCCTGACTCTGAAGCCCGCTGGGCTGTACTGCTGGAGTCGTCGAAGTGGTGGCAGGCGGAGCAATCTGGGGCAAAGACTGTGGCAGTGGGGCCCCAAGAGCTGTCACTGCATGCTGCATGAATCCCATGAGCTGTTGCTGCATAAGTAACTGCTGGTGCTGAAGGAGCTGCTGCTGCTGCTAGAACTCGTCCTAACGAGCCTGAAACTGCGCAAAGTTGGCAGCTGTCTCCTATGCCTGTTGTGTCTGGTCCTGCTGCATCCACTCAAGAATAGCTAATCAATGCGAGGTCTGTCTATGGAGCAGGTGGAGCAGAACTGGAGCTACCGGCCTCTACATCATGTCTGCGTGGAGGCATCTGAGGAATAGGCTGGTAGTCGTCATCAGAGCTGTCACTATACTTGCTCACCTCCTGCTGTGCCTCTAGCTCCTCCTCCTCAGTGGCTGCTATCCCTCTGATGATCTCATCCTGCTGAGCTGCGGACTCTAGAACGTCGGGACGATGGCTAGGCTGTCTGGGATACCTGAGGAGTGGTGTGTCTGATCCTCTATGATAGGTTGTAAGCTAGGAACTCTGTGGTGGCACCTGTACTCATCCATCATACCAGGGGGCTTATCAAGCACTATTCTGCGGATGAGGAACGTGATCCAGTGAGCATAGGGAAGCTGCCTACGACCCTTGAATCCCTCAGCTATAGTATCCTCCATCTCTGAAAGAAGGAGGTCCCAGATATCAAATACTGTCTGCTGCATGATGGCATTGAGAAGCCAGAGCTATAAGCGAGTCAGGCCCTCCCTGTATCCCAACCTGGGAAGTAAGTGTCCTCCTGATGATGGCCTCTAGCACTCTCGCTGTAGGAGTCAAGTCACTGGGGTTCCTGCTCGACCCCTCACCAAAGAGGCTCCTTGAAGCAATGTCGCACTAAATTTGTAGGGGGCACCAACCCTCCATGAGGACGCCTGGGAGGCTCCTGCTGTCCATAACAAACCTCATGCATCTTGACAGGCTGCTCCTGTAGCCTCAGTATCTCTCTGGCTCTGCCACTCGTCACTCTGTAGTCTTTGCCTTTGAAAGCAAAGTGAATAAATCTGTGATGTGAATCGATGAAGAGTGAAGCATAAAACTGTCGGACCCAAGATGGTACATATATCCCCGTCCGTCCAATCAAATCTGTCAATCCTGGCAAATATGATAAGTAAGGCCGAATGTGCTCTCCGGCGGCTGCCACAATAGACTCTATCCGACAGACTCTCTGAGATCTGAACACTGCCCCACTGTTGAGATAAGCATTGTAGAAATCTTCCTGCAGTGGCGTGTAGAAACCCTCAGCTGCTCTCTCATCCCTCCTCGGAGGAAACCAAACTTCAAACTCAACAAAACGCAGCTGCTGAACCTGCCTGGCTGTAGTGGCCCTCAAGTCGAGGTGTACCACTGGAGGCGGACCCTATGGTCTGGGCGGAGGGCGTGACCCCCTGTGCTGTGTAACTGGCCTCGGTGGACTGCAGCACTGGTACGACTCGAGCGGCGTAGCTGAGGTGCCGGCTCGATCTCCTCGGTCTGCTGGGTCTGCTGTGCCTGCTCGCTCTCCTGAGTCTGCTGAACTGGCTCCTGCGCTGCTGACGGACCCTCCACAATGGCAACCCATCGTCCTACAAACGTGGCAGTCCCAGCTGGACTACCGTTACGACGCTCAACATCCTCAATCGCAGCTCTCAGTGCTGGTGAAACCGGCTGATCTGCAATGACAACTCCGCTGCGGGCACCACCTCTCTCGGCACGCTCTACGGCCTCTGCAATAGCTGCTGCCCTCGCTGTCTCTGCGTCGGGGTACTTCCGCTTCTTGGATGTCACTTGCTTGGTTGACTTGCCCTTCGATCCTGCTGGCTGGCGAGGCGGGGGCCTCCTATCATCATCACCTGGGCCACCACCAACATTCTTGGTGCGAGCCATCTGAACTGACAAGATGATGAACTGACGCTGATGAAGATCAACAGACAAACTGAACCTCTCGAGGCTTGGCCTCGATCCTAACTCGCGAGCTTGGCATAAGTTTGATGCGACGGAAAATCTTCTTTTTGCATAGTGTATTTTTGAGAAGTATGGTGGGAACTAAACATGGCCTCCGTTGATTCACTGGGTGTGGGTGGTAGGGGTTGACTGATTGGGTACGGTGGAGGTGGAGGGAAGGAGGAGGAGCGGGAGGTGGGGGACGACGTGCCGTTGCCCACTGGGCCCGTGCTGGCAGTGGCAGCCCCACACCTTCTTCAGGCGTCAGGCGAGGGCCAGGGGAGATCGCGGCGCTTTCCAAAATTGGAACTGACTGGCCATAGTTCCACTTCCGAGAGGTGCCAGCATTTCATTTGTATTTGTTAATTATTATTAAATATTAACTAATTAGGTTTAAATGATTTGTCTCGTAAAGTACAAGTAAACTGTGTAATTAGTTATTTTTATTACCTACATTTAATACTCTATGTATGTAGCCAAAGATTTAATGTGATGGTGAGGTGACGGAGAATCTTTGTACTTTTTGCATTTTGGAGAGGAACTAAACGAGGGCTGAAGTTAAAAAAAATGGAACTGACTGAGGTGGCTGCGTTTGAGGTGGTTTGAACTTCCAAACCTGAAAGAGGAGAGATGGAACTTTGAATCAGGCCTTGTTTAGCCCTTGTTTAGTTCCCTCCAAAATTTAAAAAGTGCATAAGATTCTCTGTCACATTCCTATCACATCGAATCTTTGACATATGCATGGAGTATTAAATTTAGGTGAAAAAATAACTAATTACACAGTTTGCTAGTAATTTGCGAGACGAATCTTTGGAGTCTAATTAGTCAATGGCTGGACAATAATTGACAAATACAAATAAAAGTGCTACAGTATTTCTAACGCCTCAGTTTAGAACTAAACAAGAGTTCTAAACTTTGGAAAATACTGTAGCACTTTCGTTTGTATTTATCAATTATTGTCTAACCATTGGCTAATTAGGCTTAAAAGTTTCGTCTCGCAAATTACAAGCAAACTGTGTAATTAGTTATTTTTTATCTACATTTAATACTTCATGCATGTATCTAAAGATTCGATGTGACGGAGAATCTTGTACACTTTTTGATTTTGGAAGGAAACTAAACAAGGGCTCAGTTTTGGCAAAAGTTTCTTCCAGACCCACAAAGCTGAATTGCGTGCAAAAGAGAAATGGTGGTTATGCATCCCTACAACGTCCGACAAGTTGGGTTCCACGAGCTACCACCTCATATCATATAGTACCGACCAAATATGTAGTGAAAACCTTAAAAAAAGTATATACATATATATGTATAGATATTTGTTTTAAAAAAACAAATTTCTTTTGTTTGAAAAAGGAATATGAAAGGTAGATACATCCAAACCTTAAAAACGCTTTTGTTTGATAGCATCCGATCAGACTGCCTTCATAAAAGATAGATACATCCTGGAGAGTGTAGTTGCTGTCCATGAGATTATTCATGAGGTACATAGGAATAAAGAAACCGGAGTGATGCTTAAGCTAGATTACGAAAAGGCTTATGACAGGGTGAATTGGGGTTTCCTTCAGGAAATGCTAAGATCTAGAGGATTCAGAGAGAGATGGATTAGCTAGATTAATAAGGTAGTCAGAGGTGGTTCCATCTATATAAGGATTAATGATGAGAACAGTGGCTACTTTAAACCTGGGAAGGAGTTGAGATAGGGGGACCCTCTCTCCCCCTGTTATTTAACTTAGTGGCAGATGTCTTCTCAAGAATGCTCATGAAAGTAGCTAGGCAGGGCCTGATAACTGGGCTTCTGCCTGAAGTAGTTGATGGAAGCATTATTAGCCTCCAATATGTAGATGATACGCTGTTATTTTTGGAAAATAATCTAGAGAAGGCAGGCACTTTGAAGTGGCTGTTGACCATCTTTGAACATATGTCAGGCATGAAAATTATCTATGACAAAAGTGAGTTGTTGACCATTGGGTTAGATGTGGACTCTACAAATTGTTTTGCTAGAATTTTTTTGTTGTAAAAAAAGTGATTTCCCCATTAAATATCTAGGAGTACCCCTGCATCACACCAAACTGAGAAAACAGGACCTTCATCCTGTGATTGATAAAATTATAAAAAGTATAGCAGGTTGGAGAGGTAGGCTGCTGTCTTATGCAGGCAGACTTACCCTTTTGAAAGCTTGCTTGGCAAGTATACCCATTTATCTTCTTTCAATCATTAAGTTCCCTAGGTGGGCCATAGATATGATAAACTCACATATGGGTCATTTCCTATGGAATAATACTGAAAATCACCATAAATATCATTTGGCTCATTGGTAGTTAGTGTCCCAGAAAAAAGAGGTTGGAGGTTTGGGTATTCCAGATCTAAGGAGCCTGAACCTTGCACTGTTAAGTGCCTGGATCTTTAGATATCAGCTAGGTTCAAATGCTATTTGGACCATAAATATAGGTTAGATAAGCCTAACATGTTCACCTGCCCTGAGGCTGGGGTGTCTCCTTTCTGGAAAGGAGTTATGTGGGCTATGAAAGCTGCTCTTTTGGGGATCAAGTGGGTGGTAGGTGATGGCAGGAAGGTGCGGTTCTGGGAAGATCATTGGATTGGGAACTCTAGTTTGGCGATAGTTATTGGCCCTTGTATGTGATTTGTGATCAGCAAGGGAAATCCACTAGGGAGGTTTGGGATGGGGAAAATCTGATGTTAACGTTTAGGAGGAATGTAGAACTTATGGTTTGAATTGTGCAATGTGATTGAGGATATATCCCTCTCTGAATAGGAGGACCAAATTATGTGGAGCTATACATCTTCTGGTAAATATACAGTGCAGTCCTTGTATGCTGTGATTAACCAGAGAGGAATTGTCCCTCAATTTGTGAGCTCCATTTGGAGAATCATGATTCCCCCAGGGTGCATTTTTTTTTAACGGTTGCTGTCCAGAAATAGATTACTAACGCGAGATAACATGGCTAAGAGTGATCCCACATGTTTGTTTTGCTGTGAAGGTGAATCTGTCAATCATTTATTTTTTGAGTGCTGCATGAGCAGCAATGTTTGGAGTATTGTTTCTGAAATCCTAGGAAGAGAAGTGGGGAAAAGCTATGAAAACACAGCGGGTCTGTGGATTGCTAATAAACGGCATGCTGTCACTTCTGCAGTTCTATGGGCCATTTGGAATGTTTCGTGGACAGGATTGATGGTGTTACTGAAGATCGTGGGTTTGTTGAGAAGATGGATGGCGTTGTTCAGGCAGGAGATTGGAGCGAAAGTGGGGGAGTTTGCAAGTCGTCTGGAGGTCCGAGCTTGCTCTCCTCCTCAGATCCTGTGGAGGCTGGCCAGAGGAGACGAGGGTGTCATCAGAGTTGGAACAATCGGCTGCTCAATTAGTGTAGCTTCGGGTCTTTCTGAGAGCCTGCTAAGTGTGGATGGGTTGCCAAGTTTGAGTAGTAGACGTGATGCAGTTTTCAGGTCTTAGACCTTTTGGCGGGCGCGCCTGGTACGCTTGAACTTTGAATGATGTTGATGTTGGATTTTGATAATACAAAAGCAGGGGACCCTCCCTTTTATCTAAAAAAAATAGAAAAGAAAAAGGAATTTGAAACGATGCACGCCAAAATGACTAGAGTTGTTTACACATGCTACTCCTACGTCCTACGAACCAACGGCGTTGACCAAACTAAACGATCTCGATTTGCCTTGCGCATGTGCAGCTAGCGGTGGCCGGTGGTGGCCAAGTGTGAACGCCTCCGCGATAATGGTGGAGGCGGTGATTTGCTATGCTAAGTGTCGTTTTCTTGTGCATCTGCATCTGGTCATCGCCTCGACAGTGTCTGCAGATCTCGCCGGCCGCCGCGATTTGCTAGACAAAAGTGAATTTGCATTTGATGCATCGGAGGAGAAAGAACTTTTTTGTTGGAGCCTGATCTGATGAAGTGGTGATGATGATCTGAATATGATGCGCCGGCCACCGAAAAGTCCGAAAGCAGCAGCAGCAGCAGCACCAAGCCGGCGGCCGAAAAGGAGCTTACCACATTACCACACTCGGAATAGAAATAAGGAGTCCTTTTGACACTGGCGGATCGGACGGGACGGACGCCTGAAAAATCCAAGATGCAGGGAAGATCGTGTTAGTTCGTAGCTACTACCTCTGTCACGTTCGTGTATGACGTGGACAAAAGCGTAGGCCACGTACATATTATTGTCAACCGCGTGAAGTGTGAACCGCATCTTCAACTAGCCGTGTGTCTTCCTCTTCCCTCCTGATCTGATTGCTTAACGCGATTCGCTTTTCCCCTTCAGCTTGCAAGTTGGAAGAATGGAAACCATTGACTTCACAGAGAATATATATATTCCACGTACTGGTGTTAATCACTCGACATATCCCTGATAATCCGGTCTTCCTCAAATCTCCGTCTCCCGTCCACAGACACATCCCAGCGGCCGCTGCGGCCCACGAGCAGTCGAGACCAATGCCGCTCATCAAGACCCGTGCGTCCGGCGCCGGCGAGGAGGAGTTGTCACACTAGTGCAGCAAGGGTTTTTCTCCCGGTTGGGAAACCCCTTTAGTCCCGGTTTCCCAACGGAGAGCACCAATCCAAAACTAAAGGTACCCTCCTTTAGTCCCGGCTTGGCGCCCGGGACTAAAGGGGGACCTTTAGTCCCGGTTGGAAACACCAACCGGGACTAAAGGGGGGTCTCCAGGGTGCGTTCAACGCCACGCGGCAGGACTTTTAGTCCCGGTTGGTGTTACCAACCGGGACTAAAGGTCCCTCTCTTTTTTTCCTTTTTCTGGTTTCTATTTTTTGTTTCTTTTTTCATTTAATGATTAGTTAGTTTTGATATTAAAATATATTTTCGAATACGCTGCTAATAGTAATATATAATAGTAATATATATGTGTACTTCGCACGCGTAAGTTTTCGTTCGAACTTTGTACATAAATAACAAACGAATATACGCGTCCTTACTTTGTACACCATACTCTATATATATTACAAATGTTTGATATATAAATTGTTTAGGTCCTTAGGAATTCACTCCTCCAGATTTGGATTCCACGTTTCGTTCGGGTCATTGTAGAACTCGCCGTTGGGGTTGATGACCTGGTCATTGAGAAATCCTGCTATAGTCTCTCGAATTGCTTTAAGTTGGTCAAGTCGTATGACTCTTTTCCTCAACCATTCAGTCTTCAATAAAAGTTAAAGGAAAAAGTATTAATATATATATATATATATATATATATATAAATATATATATATATATGTATGTGTATTGCTCATGTAATTACTTATACAAATGAGAGCAATAAAGAAATTGTAAATATACGATCGAAATAATATGAAGGAAAAAGTATTTATATACGTACTTTGAGACGCTCTTCAGGAGTTCTCTTTGAGTACGCCATGATGAACTCGCAAACATAGTATCCGCAGTAGTTGTTACCTTGCTCCTGCCTTAGAACCCACTTTTACGAAAAAAAATCAATTAGGGTGAATTGAAATCATCATATGGTGTTAATTGAATATAAATGTGTAGTTATAGTACTTACTTTGTGTGCGATTACATCCCATGGCTCTTTGCAATGTTTCATTTTTTTTCCTCAATTAACCTTTTTCAAACCCTGCTCCTAATAAAATAAAAAAATAATTTAACCTTTAATAATTGTTGAGAGATCGGCGCCATTATATATATATATATATATATATATATATATATATATATATATGTTGTTATAGAGAAACTAAATTAATTACCCTTGTATAATATCTATCATGTCTTGATACTCCGTTTGTGATTTTCTCAACGAGTCTAAGATTTTCAATCTACTATTGGCCATATCGATGACCATCAATATCCAGTGATTGCTGCATAAACATATATATATATATATGTGTGTGTGAGAGAGGTAACTAGCTAGTAAGGAAATATTGATGTCCCATATATATGATCGACATTAATTACTTATAATAACACTCACTTGAAGTTGTAGGGGAAGAGTATCTTCTTCTTGTCGCGTTGGTTCACTAAGAAATTCATGAGATTTCTCTCAGGTTCTGGCTTATAATCCTTCGGGGGCTTAGGGTGTTTGAATACACCATACGGATCAACGAACCCAACATCATTATCCTTTCTCTTTCTAAGTTCTGTCATCTCATATCTGCATACATGAAAATAGTGAATATATATTGTGAATATATAATAAAGAAATTGTGAATATAGTAGAAAATAATCACACTTACAGACAATAGCAGCTAACGATACTTTTGTCGAGAGAGTCCAGGTGGCATAGTTGGTGTAATTCTGGAAGCTCGACATAGATAATGTCATTGCCACGGAAGTAATGGTGGTTTCTAATTCTGACAGAAATATAGATTTGTCCCGCAGCAGACGCCGACATGTACCACTCGTTTAGCAGGTACATTTGCGTACCCAGTTCATCTAATTTCTCTGGGTTGTATAGACTCTGGCCTGCTACAAACTTCTTGTAAGGATCCACTTCCGGAGCAGATGGTCCTTCAGCGAGCACTTGGGCAAGGTTCAAACCAGTGTCGTGATAAAACTAAAGCAACGACTCATAGCCGCCTACCTCCTCCATTAAGTTTAAGTTTGAACCATATTCGTTAGGAACGATAAGGGGGGGGGGATTGATTGTTGCGATTGTTGTTCGAGTTGTGCAACACCTTTCTCTACTGTCTTCTTTTTTTGCGCCGCCTCATATGACTTGGTGAGAGAGCGGTCATAGTCCGATATCGGTTGTTTCGCGGCGCTCTTAAGAGAATCCTGTTTTTTTTGTTCCACCTTCTTTCTTAGCTGATCCGGAGGTAGGTAGAAGTATGATTTCTCCGGGTTGTCCCTCGCTCGTTGTGCCTGTTTTACACCTTCAAAGAAATCATGCACATCTTTTTGTACTGCATCCTTTAATTCCTGATCACTTTTCTCATAAGATAGTTTTTGGGGAACTGGATGAGTACTTGCTTTCTGCTTCTTTGCCGACGGGCGGGGCAACGGCTTCGTTTGCGGGGCGGACCTCTTAGGGGCTGGCTTCCTTAGAGGCGGGGGAGGCGTTGGAGACTGCCTTGGAGGCAGTGTAGACTTTGGAGGCGGTGGAGGCATTGGAGACCTCGGCGGAGGAGTTGTGGACTTCCTTGGAGGCGGCGGAGGAGTTGGAGATGGTGGGGATGCAGCAGTGCCTTCGAAGGCGTCATCATTGCCCTGAGCACTATGATGGTCGGGAGAAGCAACAACTGGACTTAGGTTGGCGGAGGCCCTGCTTTGTGAGTACAAAAAATAATGAGATATAAGTAAATGCTTATTATTAGTCATGCCCATAGAAAATTATCAAAAAAATGTTTTGTTAACTTTTGTCCGCACCTAATGTCTGCTGGCGGTGGAGCAGACGCCCCAGGGATAATGATGTAGCGCTTGCGCCATAGTATATATGCTTTCTCTGCTTCTCCTAGAGTCTTCTCTCCATCACCTCTAGGAATGTCAAGAACTAGATCCTCATAACCTTTGCTCACTTGGTCCACTACAACCCTAGCATATCCAGGTTGTATTGGTGCCCCATGGATTCTTGGTGTCTTGGTAGGGTCTGGAGGAGTAAAAACACCGACAGCGACCTTGATTGTGTCATTCCCCCTTGGAACATGTAGCTCAATTGATGTCATTGGAATAGTGACATCATCCACGAGGAAGCGCAGCGCTGCGTCATCTTGCTTTGGCAGCTCAGTGGAAGCGCAGCTGCTTTTCAACTGACCAGGGGGGCTAATATTAACATTCATTCCTGGCTCTGATGCCTGCCTCTGAGCACTCATTGCTATCTACACTTGCTTTCTGATTTCTTCCTGCATTCTTGCTTCCATTGCTTTTTCTCGCTCCTTTGCTTCAAGCACCATTTCCTCCAACACTGCCACCCGCGCTGCTTGCTCCTCCTTGCTTCTCTGGCGGCTTCGGTAGGTTTCCCTATCATCAGGAAAACCATGAACCCATGGAGTGTTGCATCCTAAGCCTCTGGTTCGGTCAGTGTGTTCAGCAGTCCCGATGGCATACGTCAGCTCATCCTTCTCTCTATTGGGCTTGAACGCACCAATCTCTTTGGCTTCTATAGCAAAAGCCAATCGGCGTGCTGCTGTTTCGAGTTTTGGCCCATACACTGCTCGACCGGTCTGTGGGTCGAGTCTTCCCCTATGACCGAAAAACCAATTCTTCGAGCGTAGGGGCCACTTGGCTAATTCTGGTTCGATCCCCTTGGCAATAATGTCCGCTTCTATTTTTTGCCACTTCGAAATGGCAGTATCGTAGCCACCTGATCGCATGTCATGGTGGTATACCTTTTTTCGGGCATTCTCTTGGTTCCTTCTCACCCGTGCCTCACCCTCTTCTGATGTCTTGTACTGTACGAAAGCATTCCAATAGGCCCTCTGTTTCGAGATCGGGCCCTTAGCAGTAACCCAATTCGGCGTTTTGTTCTTCTTGATGTATGTGTTGTATAGGTATTTCTTCCAAGTCTGGAATTGTGTGGCCATCTTCTTCATAGCCCACGATCGAACTAGCTCCTTCAATTCATCATCGTTGATATCATCATAATCATCCGCTTACAACGTGAAATGGGCAAGGATATCATTCCAGAGCAAATTCTTGTCAACATCAGGGACAAAACTAACATCAGGCTCGTTGATCTTTTTCTTCCATTCACGGATACTGATCGGAATTCTGTCCCTTACAAGGTACCCACAGTGTTCCACGAATTTCCTTTTATGTGGACCAAGTGGTTCGCCTGTCTCGATCTTGAATTCCAATATTATGTACCGGCCCTCCAGTGGTTTCTTCGGTCCTCGAACATTTTTGCTCTTCGCCATTGTGGTCACCGATCCAGAGGGCTACATATAAAAAAATAATAAATAAATATCTTTTGTACACAGAAATATATACAATATTCCACATATAATATATATTTAGTATATATACCTCGCCTGTATTTTCTTGCAAAACATTTTCTTGCTCATTTTCAAGAGCTAGATATTGACTTCCGTCATCAACATCCTGCGTATCACCTCCAGCAATAATATTCATCATTTCTTCATCCATGTTGTCTCCCGAGGCAGCCATATCTAACAAATTTAACAAAATCTAAGTCACATATATAAACAAGTCATATATATAAACAATTCATATATGTAAACAAGTCATATATGTATAATTCGCCCTAGCGAGAACGACAATTCCCCCTAGCGAGAACGACGATTCGCCATAGCTAGAACGACAATTCGCCCTAGCGAGAAGGAAAAATCGCCCTAGCGAGAACAACGAATTCGCCCTAGCGAGAACGACGATTCGCCCTAGCGAGAAGGGCGAATCGTCGTTCTCGCTAGGGCGAATTCGTCGTTCTCGCTAGGGCGAATCGTCGTTCTCGCTAGGGCGAATTCGCCCTTCTCGCTAGGGCGAATCGTCGTTCTCGCTAGGGCGAATTGTCGTTCTCGCTAGGACGAATCGCGTCGTACGTTGCTACGCATATACAACACAACGGGGCGGCGTTGCTCCGCATATACAACAACGGGGCGGCGTTGCTCCGCATATACAACAACGGGGCGGCGTTGCTCCGCAGTTACAACATACACTGCATACACACAAGTCATATACCATACACACAATGCAAGTCATATACCGTGTGCTCGGCGGTGAGCTTCGGTGGGCGTCGGGGCGGTGATGGCCGGCGTCGAGGGTCGGCGTAGGGTCGGCGGCGTAGTGGTAGTGGGGGCGGTGTAGGGTCAGCGGCGTAGGGTCGGCGTAGGGCCATCGATCCAGGGCGGCGTGTCGGTGTGGCGTGCGGCCGTCGATCCGGGGCGGCGTGTCGGTGTGGCGTAGGGTCGGGGCGCCGGTGGGCCGAACCGGTGGGGGTCGGGGGCCGGCGCGAGGTGGAGGAGGGGCGCCGGTGGGCGCGAGGTCGGGGGCCGGCGTCGGGGCGCCGGTGGGCCGAGCCGATGGGGGTCGGGGGCCGGCACGAGGTCGAGGAGGGGCGCCGGTGTCATCGAGGTGGGCCGCGTCGGCGAGGTGCATCGTCGGCGTCGGTGTCGGCGGCGGCGGCGGTAGACTTAGGGCAGTGGGGAGGAGGAAGAAGAGGGGCCGGGCGGGCGCTTATATAGGTGGAGAACCTTTAGTCCCGGGCTCAACCACCAGCCGGGACTAAAGGTCCTTTAGTCCCGGGCGTTCACAGGGCCCGGGACTAAAGGTCCCTGAGGGGCCGGGGCGGGAGCAGAGGAAAATACCTTTAGTCCCGGGCGCCGCCACCAGCCGGGACTAAAGGTGTTTTGGCGGGCAACAAACATGCAGTTTCACTGCCCGCCAATTCATTAGGATTTTATTTTGCTTTATTAAATACAATTGACAAAATGTTTGTTAAATGCACAGAAAATTAAATACAAGGCATAAAAATGTTTTTAAAAAAATATAGATTCTATTTTGCTTTATTGTACACAGCAAAATTCTGTGACCTAAAGTTTTAATTTTTTTAACAAGTTTTAAAACATAATATTGTGTTTAAATTACTATTTCGATAATGCAAAAATATAATGTTTAATTAAATTCAGAAAAACTCTTGTGTTTCGACTGGAAATTTGTTTTCACATCATTTGAACGTGACATTATCCCACCATCAAACATAAATTTGTTTTCACATCATTTCAACGCGACATAATCCCAACATCAAACATAAATTTGTTTTTCACATCGTTTCAACATGACATAACCCCACATTCAAACATAAATTCACAATTATTACATAATATCTCAAATACACACTATTGAACATCAATATATATATATATATATATCAAGCGGGCACAGTAGTGAACTTCTTCTTGACGTAGGTCCCTTGGTTATGATCGCGCCATAACCATGGAGTGTCCTCATCGTTTAGCTGGATGCTAGGGTCTTTGTTCACTGTGAAGGGTGAAATTCGGTCATCCTTTTCATAATCTTCTGACATGTCTGACTTGTCTTCGATTCCGACGATGTTTCTTTTTCTTGAAAGAACTATGTGGCGCTTTGGCTCATCATTGATTGGGTGGTTGTCGTTTTTCCCTCTCTTCGGTTTTGTAGACATATCCTTGACATAGAACACCTGAGTCACATCCTTCGCAAGGACAAACGGTTCGCCTTTGTACCCAATATTATTGAGGTCCACTGTTGTCATTCCATACTGGTTGTCGACTACTACGCCGCCTCCAGTCGTCTTTACCCACCGGCACTTGAACAAAGGTACCTTAAAATGAGATGCATAGTCCAGTTCCCATATCTCCTCTATGCGGCCATAATATGTTTGCTTGTTCCCACTAGGGTCGGTGGCATCTATGCGGACACCACTGTTCTGGTTGGTGCTCCTTTTATCTTGTGCTACTGTGTAAAATGTATTCCCATTTATCTCATACCCTTTGTATGTGAGGATATGCCACGATGGCTGCCTAGCCAACAAATACAACTCCTCATCAATACTCTCATCACCCTGACATTCTTTTCGCAACCAGTCGCTGAAAGTTTCCATGTGCTGACGCATAATCCATGCTTTAGACTTCCCTGAGAACTCAGATCGGAGGAGGTTCTTGTGTGTCTTGATATACGGATCTACCAAGGCAAAGTTCTATAGAACTGTGTAGTGTGCTTTATTGAAATAATCATCACCCTTACCAATCTATGTTTTCTTCCCTAGTGTCCCCTTTCCACTTAGTCTCCCCTCGTGTCGCGATTCAGGAACACCAATCGGGTTAATATCGGGAATGAAGTCAACACAGAACTCAATGACCTCCTCTATTCCGTAGCCCTTGACGATGCTTCCTTCTGGCCGAGCACGGTTATGAACATATTTTTTCAGGACTCCTATAAACCTCTCAAAGGGGAACATGTTGTGTAGGAACACAGGACCGAGAATAGTAATCTCCTTGACCAGATGAACTAGGAGGTGTGTCATGATATCAAAGAAGGAAGGAGGGAACACCAACTCAAAGCTGACAAGACATTGAACCACATCATTCTATAGTTTCGCTAGATCCGTTGGATCGATTGCCTTCTGAGAAATTGCATTGAGGAATGCACATAGCTTCACGGTGGCTAGACGTACATTTGGCTGTAGAATTCCTCTTAATGCAACTGAAAGCAATTGAGTCATGAGCACGTGGCAGTCATGGGATTTTAAGTGTCCAAATTTCTTCTCTGGCACATTTATTATACCCTTTATATTCGAGGAGAATCCAGACGGTACCTTAATGCTATCTAGGCATTCAAACAAGTTGTCCTTCTCTTCTTTGCTAAGAGTGTAGCTGGCAGGACTTAAGTACTGGCGTCCATCATCTGTCTTCTCTGGATGCAGGTTGTCTTGTTCTTTCAAACACCGCAGGTCCTGTCGTGCTTCAATTGTGTCCTTAGGCTTCCCATACACGCCCATGAAGCCTAGCAGGTTCACACAAAGATTCTTCGTCAGGTGCATCACGTCGATCGCGCTGCGGACCTCTAGGACTTGCCAATAGGGTAGCTCCCAAAATATGGACTTCTTCTTCCACATGGGTGCGTGACCGTTGGCGTCCTTCAAAATAGGTTGGCTGCCAGGTCCCTTTCCAAATATTACTTTCACATCATTGACCATATCGAGGACGTCCTCACCAGTTCGGTTACGAGGCTTGGTCTGGTGGTCTGCCTTACCTTTAAAATGCTTGCCTTTCTTTCTTATGGGGTGATTTGCAGGAAGAAATCGTCGATGCCCAAGGTACACGACCTTGCGACACTTTTTCAAGAATATACCTTTCATGTCACCAAAACAGTGCGTGCATGCATTATATCCCTTGTTTGATTGTCCTGAAAGATTACTTAGAGCTGGCCAATCATTGATTGTTACGAACAACAATGCTCGCAGGTCAAAGTGCTCCTGCTTGTGCTCATCCCACACGCGTACACCTGGCTTGTTCCACAAAAGTAGAAGTTCTTCAACTAGTGGCCTCAGGTACACATTGATGTCGTTGCCAGGTTGCTTTGGGCCTTGGATGAGCACCGGTATCATAATAAACTTACGCTTCATGCATAACCAGGGAGGAAGGTTGTAGATACATAGAGTAACAGGCCAAGTGCTGTGACTACTGCTCTGCTCCCCGAAAGGATTCATACCATCCGTACTTAAAGCAAACCTTAAGTTTCTTGCGTCACTTGTAAACTCGGGGAATTCTCTATCGATTGCTCTCCACTGGGACCCATCAGCAGGGTGTCTCAACATATTGTCTACCTTACGGTCTTCTTTGTGCCATCGCAACAACTTTGCATGGTCTCTGTTTCTAAAAAGACGTTTCAAGCGTGGTATTATAGGAGCATACCACATAACCTTGGCAGGGATTTTCTTCTTGGGACGTTCGCCCTTAACATCACTAGGGTCATCTCGCCTGATCTTATACCGCGACACGTGACATATAGGGCATGCATCCAACTTCTCGTACTTCGTGCCACGGTAGAGGATGCAGTCATTAGGGCATGCATGTATCTTCTGGATTTCTAATCCTAAAGGGCAGACTACCTGTTTTGCTTCGTACGTAGTGCTGGGCAATTCGTTATCCTTCGGAAGCATCTTCTTTTGGATTTTTAGCAACTCCACGAATCCCTTGTCAGATACACCATTCTTTGCCTTCCATTGCAGCAATTCCAATGTGGTACCTAACTTTTTCTGTCCCGCATCACAAGTTGGGTATAGCAATTTCTTGTGATCCTCTAGCATGCGGTCGAACTTGATCTTCTCCTTTTCACTTTTGCATTCTCTTTGTGCGTCACGAATGGCCTGACCAAGATCGTCAGCGGGCTCCTCCTCTGCCCCCGCCTCTTCTTCAGCGGGTTTCTCCTTTGCCCCCACCTCTTCTTCAGCTTCCCCCATTGCAGTATCATTGAAGGCACCATATTCAGCAAAAATATCATCATCGCCCCATTGTTCTTCTTCACCTTCTTCCATTAAAACTCCGGTTTCTCCGTGCTTCGTCCAACAAATATAGTTTGCCATGAAACCCGACTTGAACAAGTGTGAATGAAGAGTCTTTGAGTTAGCATATTCCATCGTATTCTTACATACGGCACATGGGCAGCACATGAAACCATCGCGTTTGTTTGCCTCGGCCGCACGTAACAAAGAATGCACGCCGTCCATGAACTCTTGTGAGCGACGATCAGCATTGTACATCCAATGCCGACTCATCTGCATTACATGACATAAATACCGTATTAAAACCTAGAACATAATTAGTTAACTATACAACATGCATACCACCACAAAAGCTATAAATTTAAGAAAGCCTCGCTACAATGTAGACAATCCCAACTACCACTATAAACACTAAAGCTAAAATGCACTTCAGCGGAACAAGGATTTCGCGACCAATCTCAACTAAAACAAACAGATCTCCCGTTTGTTCAACATCTTTGGGCTTCTTTGGCTGGATCACTGCATCATTAGCCACCATATCTGCCTGTTGTGCAAGATATTTTTGCACGAGTTCAACATATTCTTCCACCCAGTAGAAGCCTAAACATCCAGTGTCATCCCACTGAAATTAAAACATAAATTAGAACTTTAATCACAACCATCATGAAAATAGGTATAAACTAACCATAGTCATTAAATACGATAAAATAACTCACATTGCGATCCGGACACTTATAGAAAATGCGACCCTTGTTCGGACCCTCCTTCTTCACTCGGTACTCCATCACAATCTTCGTCTCATCACAACACTTGCCGCATGCAATGAGTGGGAGGCCCGGCCTAAGTCGCTTTGGGAACCCATGAGAGGCCGAGGACCCAGAAGCAGTTGCCATCTACTCTCTATACTCATTTTTTAATACACTATAAATTTCTCATTTTATAATCAAATAAAATTAAAAAAAAACTCTAAAATTCTCTATATCTCTAAACAATGAAGTGTGCTATGCATGCTACAAATGAACGGTGAATACTAGTTTTTAATAGCTACTTTAACCTTCCTTAATGTAAATATGCAAACTTTAAGTGATTTTGAGCTCAAATTGCTTACAAATGAAAAAAAAACCACAATAAAAAACCATATATATATAATTATATATAGTGAACAAAATGAGATAAGACAATGGTGAAACATGAGAGTTTGAAGTTGGTAACCTTTAAAACCGAAGAATCGACGGAGGAATCGAAGAAATCGACGGAGAATCGAAGAAGAATGGATGGAAGAGCGAGAACACTGAGCTCTCGGGTGGGCTCGGGGAGGAAGAAGCTGGCCGGTATATATAGGGTGGACCTTTAGTCCCGGTTGGTGGATCCGACCGGGACTAAAGGTATGTTTTCAGCCACGGGCCACGCCACCAGCCTGGACAAGAGCTTTACTCCCGGTTGGATCCACTAACCGGGAGTAAAGGTCGACCTTTAGTCCTGGTTGGTATATCCAACCGGGACTAAAGGTCCCCTGCCACAACGACCTGGCGCAGGAGCCGTTGGGCAGGGACCTCTAGTCCCGGTTGGATCCACCAACTGGGACTAAAGGTCTCTCTAGTCCCGGGCGCAAAAAATGCCGGGACTAGAGCCTGATTTGGCCCTTGGATCAAAGGTCTGTTCTCTACTAGTGTCAAGCTTGGCAGAGGTCGGACACGTGTCGACATCGGAGGGTTTGGTGGTTTCGTCCTCAAAACCATCGGAGGGGTTTGGTGGTTTCATCCTCAAAACCATCGGATGCAGGTTTACGGGTTTGGGCCTTAAAACCCGGGCGGAGGTTCCGATGCGGAACGGACGGCACGTGGCGGCATCGGGGAGTTCGCGTCGAGGCGAAGCTACCGGTGAGAAGGCGCGGTGGCCGTCGGATGAAGAAAGAAAAAGTTGGACGGATTTACATCTGGAGCGTATTTGGGTTGTGTGCTTCATGTAAGGGCGTTTTTGTCTTTTGACGGGCGCCTATATATATGTGAAGGGGCTGGTTGGGCAGCTATCCTTGGAGGGTCACTCTCATTTGTGTAGTTTGAGAGGAGGCTAGGGTTACAAAGTGGAGTGTCTCTTGTTCTTAAGCTTTTTGTCATCCTACCTTTGATTTGGCTAGGAGTGGCTTGTAACCTGACCTCATGAAGTAATCCAAGGATCAATTTCGTGCTCCACTTATTCTCCTTTCTAAATCTGAAGTTTTTCCTTTTCCATGATTTTCGGAGCTATTTTAGGGGATTTTTCGTTCTTGCTTCGTTTCATCGTTTTCATTCGTTCTTGTTGCCTTGGATTGATCTATGACATGAGTTGAAGCTTTTCACCGAAGAAAATCTACTAATTCCTCACGAGATCGTAGATCCGAGCAATTTTAGTTCTTGACCTAGTTTTTGGGATTTTTCCTTTTTCTTCGATTCGCGGAGTTAGAGTTTGTCTCGGGCCATGATTCTTTAGAGATAGCCCTTCTACTCCCTTGTGAACCCTCGTGCAAAGTTTCAAGTCATTTGGAGTTGATTTGATCGAGTTATGGCTTGAATTTGATTTTTTCCGAGAAACAGCTCGTTCATACCAGATGCGTCTGGTATGACCTAGTACATGTCTGATATTTCAAACTTTGGAGTTTTGAGCTGAAATTCGGTGGAGACCTTCCCTTTAGTGTCTAAGAGCTATGGTTAAAATTTCATGATTTTTTGACACCATTTGATGGGGTTCTGGATTTTTCTCTCTCTGTCAGTGTAGTGCTAAAAAATACCAGATGCATACCGGACATGTCCGATATCATACCGGACATGTTCGATATTTACAGTTGTAGGGCTGAGTTTTTTTCAATTTGCTCGTTTGGGCTCCGATTTGTGTTCCGTCTGTTGCGTTGGGTTTCTATCATTCCCACTTTATCTAGGTGCTCTTACCACCGGTTGATTTGGGTGTCCGAGATTTGGGACCTTGCTTCTTCTCAATAGAAGTGGAGAGTCCCGGTTTCGTGTCTAGTCCTCGTTTCTCGTTCCGCTTGATTTTTGTGGTGACCCGCTGTGTTATGAGATCCGGTCCTTCAATAATGCTGTTTTCAGCTAGTTACCTTGGCATCGAAGTAAGCATGCATCTGACTTATGCAGTATGCAGTAGGATATGTTGTAGTATTTGAACTATTCCTTGTAAACCAAGTTTGCTATCTCTCTATATATAATGAGCTAGAATAAGCGGCTAAGGTCAAGCCGCCCTCTGGCAGAACAAATAAATCACTTGTGTGTGTCACCTGGTCAACAGAATTGTGGTTATGCAACTCTAATATTCTATAGCAGTTCCATGATATGCTATAAAAATAAGTTGTTTACACGGGAACCATATCATGCATGCCAACCCACACCATAATCGACCAGACGATCTCGACACGTGTGCAGACGTGCAGTAGTGCCGTTTATATATGATCAAGTTGCATTGGCGACTCAGTGATTGATGCTCCTCCTGTCGGTGCCGGCCACTGGCGGAGCAGATCGAAACAAAAGCTGACTTGATCTCGTTCAAACCGCGCGCACAGCAGCCGATCGAGCAGAGCGTCGTGCCACACGAACGACGCTGGTGCGTGCCGGACTGCCGGCGGCCCTGCGAATTGTGTTGTGATGAGCATGTCGGCGGCGTCGCTGTCCGTCCTCGCTTTTCCCTTAGCTTGCAAGCCATTGACTGGGGAGTTTGGTGGTGGCGGTCAGCGAGACAATCGCCATCACGCGTTATATTCCCTGTCATCTTGTACTACAGACAGCCTCGTCCTTCATTCCGGTCGTCTTCCTCTCCGTCTCCGTCGTCCACGGACAGGAGAGAAGGCCGTCGGCGGGGCCGCGAGCAGTCGAGCACAAACCAACCGAGCCATGTCGCCCACCCCTGCGCCGGGCGCCGGCGCCAGCGAGGAGGAGTTGTCCACGGAGGTGGTGGTGGTCCGGCACGGGGAGACCGCGTGGAACGCCTCCAAAATCGTCCAGGTTCCGTCCGTCCTCGATCGCCGCCCCCTCTCCTCTCCTGAGTCCTGAATTCCTGATTACTGCATCTGTTCATGCGTGCGTGTGTGTGTTTTGAATGACCCCATCCCGTCAGTCCAATCATACTCCCAAATGTTTGGCGGATGGTTTCTACGCAAGCTGGTTGGTGCTTATGTGTTGTAGAGAAAACGTTGTACCATATATACCTGATAACATGGCTGATAATTAAGTTCAAATGAACAGGGCCTAATGTTTTCATGTCTGACAAACACATATCTGAAACTGCAACTGCAAGCTGCAAGCTTAGCTTCTCTGATCAAACACATATCTGAAACTGCAACTGCAAGCTGCAAGCTCAGCTTCTCTGATCTGCCTAATAGTAGCTAGAAAACAACGGTACAGTATCTCTGTACAGTATCTCTATACACCTCCTGCTCGGCGGCGCCTATCGGCAGTCGTTCGTTGGAGAACAAAGTCCTCGAGGACGTCTTGGATGACGATGACGAGGACGGGGAAGAAGACCAGGATGAAGATGCCCCTGCGTCCACCGCCAAACTCCTCCGCGCCTCTCTCGTCGACCCACACCGGACCATCGATGGTGCCGGTAGGAGCTCCACCCTGTCTCCTCTCGCCGCACCCTTCTTCCCAGCCAAGCCGTCGGCGGGCAGATCCAAGGCTCTGCGTTGGATGGAGCATTCCAACGACCGTGACTTTGACTGCACACCCTCGGCCGGCCAGTCGCCGTACCTGGAAACTGCTCGCCGGGCCATAGAGGTGACGGCCTCCCCCGTGTCTACGGTGCCATGTGTGGGGGAGACCTCGCCTGCACATCTGGTCGCCATCACCAAGAAGCGGTGGCGCCGTAGTCGTAGAGCCAGGAGCAGGGCAGCTGGCCCTGGTCCCCCAGTGGCGCCCCCACACCCGGCCGCTCGAGTACCCGCGCACCAACGCCTCGGCCCGCGGGGCTGGGCGTCGGCGCTTGGAGGCCATCAACGTCATTGTCGTGAGCCAGGACTTGAGTGAGCCATGACTGCATGAGACGTTCGACGGGCCCGTATCCCCTCGGAAGTGGGAAGCGATGGGCGAGCTCATGCCTATGCTTGCAAAGCGCTGGAACGTTGCCAGTGAGGTGACGCCCTGAGCTATCGCCACGCGTCGGGCCTTCCTCCCGTTTTGGTCGCGCCAATGGTTATTTAGTTAGTACAACCTAACGACTCCGTCACTTTGTGGCGATTTGTGTTTGTGTGCCCTCCATGTTAGATATGGCCCCTCGCCGTGACTAGCACCGGAGATTGTAAAACTCTCTGATTCCACTTAATGAAGCACGTGCAAATGCAAATGCACGCTTTCGAAAAGAAAAAGTGTCAGGGGTCGTCTAGTGGGCTGTGTATATACCACACAGGCCCAAGACGGCAGGGGACAAGCCCATACAGGCCCAAGGGGGCAAGGGACAAGCACTACAAAAGAAGCAAGCTGCAGCAGTTGAGGAGGGGGGACAAATTATCTGAACATTACCTTTTACCCTTACCTTTAGTTCATCTTTCCCAACTCTCCTCCTCTCTATCCTCAGATTCTCCTGGGTATGTACTCGGATTTGCTACTTGAATCAAGTTATTTGTTAGTGAATCCAGTTAGGTTGCTAACATTAAGCTCGTAGCCTGCACCCGTTGCCGTTAGATGTAGGAGATGACAAACCTACTGCTATTGTCACTAATCCTTACATTCAGTAACCGCATGTCATGTTTCCCATAAACTGGGAATTCTTACCCAACCCATCCTTCACCAATGACCAGGGACAACTGGATCCGGAGCTAAATGAGGCTGGCAGGCAGCAAGCCGTCGTGGTAATGTTTTGTTTCTCAAACCGCTATGCAGAACGTGATGAATATTATCCCACTATTCTAGCACTGACATTATATTTCTGGCCACAATCTTGTAACTAAGGTGGCCAGCCGTCTGTCGAGCGAAGCCAGGCCTGCCGCCGTATACTCTTCTGACTTGAGGCGAGCCTCTGTGACTGCTGAAATCATAGCGGGAGCTTGCGGTGTATCAAATGTAAGTGCTCTTTTTTGTTGTTGTTTCTTCCAAGAAAGAATAGAGTGCATACGGTACATACATTTGTATTCCCCCGCCCCCTCCCTTTTGTTTTGATTTTCATTAAGTAAAAAAGGAGTTCTGTCACGGTCAGTGTCAAGTTATGGTAATCCTAAGATTTACCAAAACACACACCCTTCACTTTCACCAAACTCGCACATGGTCGTTATAAGTACACAATAAACATAATTAACTGTATGTACCGTGTCAACAACAATTTTGCACGTATGTCTCACAGGTGGTGTTGAATGAGGCGCTTAGAGAAAGGCACATGGGATATCTCCAAGGTCTCACGTGGGACGATGCCAAGGCCCTGGCTAAGAGTTCAGATTCTTTCAGAGGCTTTGATATCTACAAGATGACCGAGGGTTCTGATCCTGACAGCAGAAATCAAGAAATGCCCGTAAGTATATGCAGCTTTGTCTGTCCAAATTGAAATGGTAACTATCGAGTTGTACAACTATTGTGCGATTTGTTGCTAAACCATATCTGTAGACTGTAGTTATGTACTTATCAAAACTTACGCTGATGTTCAGGGTGGTGGAGAGAGCATGAATCAGGTGAACGAACGTTGTGTCTCCTACTTGAATAAGATTGCTCAACAACACATTGGTAACCAACAAATGTCCTCATCTCCTCGTTTGGCTTCAAATAGGCTTAACAATCACAAGAATCTATGTTACATTTCACTGCCTTGGCCCTCTGAATATCTGCTAACTAAACTAAAGCTTCAAATAGGCTTACCAACAGAATACATGCTCACTCACTACAAGTTCTGAACTCCCAAATGTTTTGGAATCTCTGCTAATGATGCTATTATATACTACATTAATAGGGGAGCGAGTGGTGGTGGTCTCCCACGGCGCGGCCATACTTGGGCTCTGCCGGCACGCTAATCCACTCAACAACTTCACGAGCAAGGACATCCCCAACACTTCGCTGAACGTTTTCCGTATCTCCGGCGTCACCGGGCAGTGGACTCTTGAGAGGTGGGGAGACGTGAGCCATCTTGGAGGAAATCAATTTTAGTTCCGCTGCTCATGCAGTCGTCATACGTACGGTTTCAGAACGAATAATTGTGTGGATTGAATCGTCTTCGAAAAGTTATTCTGTGATATTGTAACTTTATTTGTTGCATTGTTTAAAGAAGAACCAGTCGTACGTAATTGGATTTTGAAATTGCATTGAGCTACGTTTGGTACCGATCCGTAAAAACTTTTCAAACCAAATTAATTAAAGATGTTATTAAAAAAAAGTTGGCTCCTGCTGAGGGAGAGAGAGCGTTGCATTGTGGAGGTGACTACTTCCCCCATCGTCCGTCGCCCGTCGCCACCGCCAAACCAACCGCCCATGCCGCCAATCCACCATTCATGCTAATCAACACGTACCATAATCGACCGATCAGACGATCTCGATAAGATGTGCGGTGCCGTCGAGGACAAGTCAGTGTGTCCCCTCCTCTCTCTCTCTCTCTCTCTCTCAGCTACACGTGCGTTGTGGTCAAGTTGCATTATATTGGCGACTGATTGATGCTCTATGGCCGGTCACTGGCGGAGCAGGAGTGCTCTCTCTGGCCTCGAAACGTTCATCGGGCATCGCAACACCAAACGTTTGCAGGCCTGAAGATGGAAACATATCGGTAGCTAGCTCTGTGCACGTTCGTGTGAATTGTGTCTGTACGTGTCAGCAAAGTACTCCTTCAACTTTGCAAGAATGCAAGGCATTATTGGCTAGGGTTGGGGTTTGGTGGTCAACTAGACAAAGCACCATCACAAGCAAGCGCTATCACAAGAGACACAGAGGATGTGCTCGATCAGCATGGTGGAGTGGGTGTCCTTAACCTTAAACCTGGTCCTCTGATCTGTTGGACCATCCAGAGTTCTTCGTCTCTTTCGGAACGTATAAGTTTTTTTCTCTTCGTTGTATCCTGCGCTGTTTTATCAAAATAAACCGATTCATGGATGTTAGCTTATGTTCCGTGAAATTCTTATGCTCCAAAGTCATCATAATCTCCTTCTTCTCTGGTGGAGTAGACACCAGGATTTGGAGAGTTAAGCCTAAGTGCTGCTCTATAATCATATCTAGATATCTCTATCTAGCTACTTACTATTCCTACTAATTGTGAACACATGGTTGAGACGTGTCTATGTGTGTGTGGTGAATGATTGACACATGTGTGAAAGGTTTGAGGTTTTTTCGGTTGAGTCATATTTTATATATGTGCTTGATTATGCTAATGGCTAACCGGAGGTGTTGCGTGAGTTGTGTTGTATCGTGTGTGTTGTGCAACATGTCTCTTGGCTTGTGGTGCGTAGGTGTGGAGCTCAGAGACGGTGGTCAACGGCAAGGTAAAGGTCAAGTAGAGACGTGTCGTGCCAACAGACCGGGAGTGGTGAAGGGCAGACGCAAGGCTTGGACCGAGGGACCAGGAGGCCGGGTGACTAGCCGCAGGTGCTGACACTTGGGGACATCGACAAGCGCAAGTGTACATGGGTGATGAAGACGGCGTCGGCCAAGTCAAGGTGGAGGCGATGGCGTTGTGGCACTTGGCGGAGGCCGGACACACATCTACATGGGAGGTGTAGATGGCGTTGGTCGAGTCAAGAAGGAAGCCGATGGCGTCAAGCTTGGCGGAGGTCGGACAAGCATCGACATCGGAGGGTTTGGTGGTTTCGTCCTCAAAACCATCGGAGGGGATTGGTGGTTTCGTCCTCAAAACCATCGGAGGCGTGTTTGGTGGTTTCGTCCTCAAAACCATCGGAGCCGTGTTTGGTGGTTTGTCCTCAAAACCATTGGAGGCGGGTTTACGGGTTTGGGCCTTAAAACCCGGGCGGAGGTTCTGATGCGGAACGGACGGCACGTGGCGGTATCGGGGAGTTCGCATCGAGGCGAAGCTACCGGTGAGAAGGCGCGGTGGCCGTCGGATGAAGAAAGAAAAAGTTGGACGGATTTACATCTGGAGGGTATTTGGGTTGTGTGCTTCATGTAAGGGTGTTTTTGTCTTTTGACGGGCGCCTATATATATGTGAAGGGGCTGGTTGTGCAGCTATCCTTGGAGGGTCACTCTCATTTGTGTGGTTTGAGTGGTGGCTAGGGTTACAAAGTGGAGTGGCTCTTGTTCTTGAGCTTTTTGTCATCCTACCTTTGATTTGGCTAGGAGTGGCTTGTAACCTGACCTCATGAAGTAATCCAAGGATCAATTTCGTGCTCCACTTATTCTCCTTTCTAAATCTGAAGTTTTTCCTTTTCCATGATTTTCGGAGCTATTTTAGGGGATTTTTCGTTCTTGCTTCGTTTCATCGTTTTGAGGTCGTTTTGATTCGTTCTTGTTGCCTTGGATCGATCTATGACATGAGTTGAAGCTTTTCACCGAAGAAAATCTACTAATTCCTCACGAGATCGTAGATCCGAGCAATTTTAGTTCTTGACCTAGTTTTTGGGATTTTTCCCTTTTCTTCGATTCACGGAGTTAGAGTTTGTCTCGGACCATGATCCTTTAGAGATAGCCCTTCTACTCCCTTGTGAACCCTTGTGAACCCTTCTGTATTTGTCCCCCTTTCTTTTCGAGATCGTGCTTTAGCACGTTTTTGATTAAGTAAAATAAAGGAGTTCTGTTACAGTCAGTGTCAAGTTAAGGTAATCCAAAGATTTACCAAAACCCAAACTCTTCACTCTCACCAAACTCGCACGTGGTTGTAGTTACACAATAAACATAATTAATTGTATGTACCATTTCAACAATAATTTTGTACGTATGTCTCACAGGTGGTGTTGAATGAGGCGCTGAGAGAAAGGCACGTGGGATATCTCCAAGGTCTCACGTGGCACGATGCCATGGCCCTGTCTAAGAGTTCAGATTCTTTTAGAGGCTTGGATATCGTCAAGATTACCGAGGGTTCTGATCCTGACACCAGAAATCAAGAACTGCCGGTAAGTATATGCAGCCTTGTATACCATATTTTCAGTAGTAGAGTTGAACAGAACCGCATCATTTGTCATTGTGCACTTTGAGCCTTGCCAAAGATCTAGCGTTTGGGTTTGTAATATTTGAGTTCACCCTCTTGTTCACAAGTCATAGTGGCCTCTTTTTAATTAAGATTCAGATCTTGAATTGACTGAAGACCATATCTGTAGCTCTAAATAGAATGTTTCCAACCTGATGTTGCTAGTTAAAACTGAATAGAATGTTCAAAACAACACAAGTGTCCACTTAGCCACTTGCAGCGATATTATGCTGAACCCATGTTTGTAGTTATGTACTTCATCTGAAGGTCTTAATCAAAACTTACGCTGATATTCAGGGTGGAGAGAGCATGAATCAACTGAATGAGCGTTCTGTCTCCTACTTGAATAAGATTGCTCAACAACACATTGGTAAGCGGCAAATGTCCTCATCTCCTCGTTTGACTTCAAATAGGCTTAACAATCAGAAGAATCTACGTTGCATTTCACTGCCCCCGGCCCTCTGAATATCTGCAAACTAAACTGAAGCTTTAAATAGGCTTGTACAACAGTTAGAACAATCTACATTACATTTCACTGCTCCCTCACTACAAGTTTTTGAACTACCAAGTGTTTGGAATCTCTGCTAATGCTGCTATATACTACTCTAACAGGGGAGCGAGTGGTGGTGGTCTCCCACGTTGCAACCATACTTGGTCTATGCCGGCACACTAACCCACTCAACAACTTCACCAACAGAGACATCCCCAACACTTCGCTGAACGTTTTCCGTATCTCCAGCGTCACCGGGCAGTGGACACTCGAGAGGTGGGGAGACGTCACGCATCTTGAAGGAAATTACTCCCTCTATCCCAAAATATAAGAACAAAATATAAGATATTTGACTTCTTTGACATCAAGTTTGACCGCTCATCTTTTTCAGCAAAATATCACTTCTTTTGTCGTAGCTTCCTTTATTAATAAAAGCTCTTAAAAATGAGTTAAATTAGACTATTTTTTCAAACAAAATTTTTGAATAAGACGAGTGATCAAATTTAGGGTTGAAAAAGTCAAACATTTTATAATTTATGATGGATTGAGTAAATGACTTTCTTGAGGACTCGTTTGGGGGTGACGGGCCTTGGCATAACAAGTTCAGTTCAGCTGCTCATTCAGTCGTACGGTTTATATAGAACCAATAATTGTGGATTGAATCATCTTGGGAAAGTGATTCCGATATTGAAACTTTATTTGTTGCATTTCTATATAGCTACTTTAATAATAAAGAAGCAAAATTTTCGGCCATTTTTTCGTCTATCCATTTGTTTGGTCCGTCTCCCTCTAACTACCGAACAATAAAGAGTTTATTTGTTCCGAACTTCTATATAGAATAACATATGCTTATACAAATTAGAATAGCTCTTGTCTAGCACGATAGGAAGTCCGATTCTAAAACATATTGGGCCCGTGCTCATCATATGTGTTAGAACAAACTCGTGCCTAGCGATGATATTGTAATATATATTGGTTTTCATTGGAAGGACATGTTTTTCTATAAAGGAACGTACAAACACCTATTTGCGGGCGTTAAGGACACAATCTCTGCTGGAAAAAGGGAAAAAACAGAATGGCCGTTGAGGACACGATCAGTAAGGAAGAAAAAGAAAAAAAATAAATAGTCTATGTCCTATAAAAGCTGCCAGATGTAAGCGGGCCCAGTCTCGAGGAGGCGGGACGTTACAGAATGATATCAGAGCCGACTCTCACGGTTTCACGAGCGCGTGTGTCGCAGTTGCGCAGGCATGGTGCGCATGGCTGGTGTGGATCCGGCGTGGTCACACAGCATGGCACATGCGCTGGCACTGGACACATGGACGTGCCCAAGAGAGGACGCTCCTGGCTTGGGGTTGATCGACGAGGACGTCGATCTCTTAAGGGGGTGAGGATGTAACACCCTGGCCCAGGGCTTAATAGGATTAATAGGATACTCATAACAACAAGTTGCAACTTCTTTTCTGAAAGCCTATCTGCAAAAAAACTCTAAGGTTAAGCGTGCTTGGCCTGGAGCGATAGGTGACCGACCGGGAAGTTCTTTCCGGGTGCACATGAGTGAGGACAAAGTGCGCAGAAAAGACTGGTGTTGGTCTGTGAGGACAAAGGGACATTACAATAAGGGCCTGCCTTTCTTCAGGCTCCTGAAGGCGTCCACCAAATTTGAGTGGTCGGAGGAAGCCGACACTGCTTTCGCTGAGCTTAAATAGTTCCTCACTACACCGCCGATTCTGACATCTCCTACCGAGGGCGATACGTTGCTTCTATATATCGTGGCTACCAGCAGGGTTGTCAGCTCGGCGGTCGTTGTCGAATGACCAGAGGTCGGACATGTATATCCGGTCCAGAGACCAATATATTATGTTAGTGAGGTCCTCAATGACTCCAAGGCTCGGTATCCTCACCTTCAGAAGCTGCTCTACGCAATTATGATCACGTCAGCTAGAGAATAAATTCTATGGTCTGGAATGGCACCATGTACTCCGGGCTGACAACAAAGCAGCCGATGAGCTATCGAAGTTAGGGTCAACCCGAGCACAAATCCCACACGGAGTCTTCGTCGAAGATCTCCAGAAACCATCGATTCCAGATAATGAGTCACTGCAGACGTTCCTCATGACAAGATCGAAACCGAGCGCCTTATTAGGCGAAGTAAACATTACGTTCTTGTCAATGGCGAGCTCATGCGTAAGAACGCAAGGGAGGAGCTGTTACAGAAGTGCGTCTCCCAGGAGGTCGGGCTAAAGATTTTGCAGGATATTCACGGTGGCATATGTGGTAACCATGCAGCGTTCAGAACGCTGGTCGGCAAGACTTTCCGAGCTGGTCTCGATGCCGAGAAACTGGTCCACCACTGCGAAGGATGTCAATTTTTTGCTAAACAAATCCACGTCCTGGCGCATGAATTGCAAACTATTCTGGCTTCCTGGCCCTTTGCATGCTAGGGACTGGATATGATTGGGCCTTTCAAACCAGCCCCAGGAGGTTTCCGTTGGGTCTATGTCATCATTGACAAGTTTTCCAAGTGGATAGAGTATAAGCCCTTAGTCAAAGCAACGGCAAAAAAGGCAGCAGAGCTGCTCGACGATGTTATCCACCGCTTCGGTCTCCCTAACTGCATCATCACCGACCTGGGCTCCACGTTCACCGGTAGCGATTTTTGGGACTTCTGTGATGACAGAGACATTGTTGTCAAGTACATGTCGGTAGCTCACCCCAGGGCTAATGGGCAGGTCGAGCGTGCCAACGGAATGATCCTCGACGCTTTGAAGAAAAGGTTGTACAGAGAGAACGACAAAAATCCAGGACGATGGTTGAAAGAGTTGCCGGCTGTGGTCTGGGGACTACGAACCCAACCTAGCCGTAGCATTGGCGTGTCTCCCTACTTCATGGTTTTCGGCTCCGAAGCCGTCCTTCCGGCTGATATAGCGTTCCGATCTCCTCGAGTGGAAAACTATGATGAAGATAAGTCCAGCGAGGCGCGAGAATTGGAGGTCAATTGTGCAGAAGAGAAGAGGCTCGATTCCTGCATCCGTACTGCTATGTACGTAGAAGGTTTGCGTCGTTACTATAACCGCAATGTTAACAACAGATTTTTCGTGGTCGAAGACCTCGTATTACGCAGGAAACAAAGGACTGAGGGAATCCATAAGCTGGTCACGGAAGTCACGAGGCCGACCTCTTATAGGCTCTGCGACCTGGAAGGCCGGAGGGAACCAAACTCGTGGCACGTCGATCAACTACGGCGTTTCTATGCCTAGTTCGTTTCAAAAGATATGTATTCTATTTCTTTTACCTAATATGTTCAATAAAGTGCTTGCAGATTTCATCATCGCTTTCATTTATGAATCAGAGTTTTTCATGACCTGTCTACAAATACATTTTTAATATAGCTATGCCGACCTCTTTTGCTCTAACATTCGAGTCTCCCAGAAGTGGCTCTGTCTCCGACTCCATTCCACGCGTGCACGAGCGTCCGCCCTCTACGCTGTGGGTGATCGGCAGTAGCTCCTCGGGGAGGTCGGCACTCTACGCGTCGCACCACCGGCCAGCTCCGGGTCCCACGCTATGAGTTGTTCCACTAAACCGGGGCTGGCGCTGTTCTCATGTTTAGACAAAACGTCGCGCTACGCTCTTCAACGTTAAAATCAGCAATAAACTAAGTTTTTTCGCTAATACATTCTACGCTTCGACATATACTTACGTCGTCCATGCGCCGTCCTAGCCATACTGAGTACGCTACGATGTCCGTGTCGACACTGAGTGCTCGACTGCGCTACGACTAAGTTGTTGAGACACCGAGTGCTCTTAACTCATTTACAGTCAATTTACAAGCACTGAGTGCTTCGCCAAATATATAAACAATGCTTACAATCATATTTTACATAATATCGACATGTCAGCACTAATGTTTCTCATGTGGCCCAAGGCCCTAATACAGGTGTATATCTCCAACGATGGCCTCGGCGACCTCCCTGGATTCGTCGCGCAGCTCGCCAGCTCTTTCTTCGCTGGTGCCAGCAGCCACCCCTGCGGCAAACCTGTTCAGGTCAACCGTAGGGTAGTGCGACCGCACCACCCCGAGGACGTGGGAGGCCACATAGTGGCGCGCTTCCTCCACAAAGCCCTTAAAGTTTCCCAGCGAGTTCCGGCATCGTTCGACAATAATCATTGGATTCGGCAGCCCTCTGTTACTAGCTGAGGAGGTGTTGTCCATCTCAATGATATTGAGGAGAGGCGTCACTCCCTCCTCCATTTGCTGGGCCTTATCTTGATACCACTGTACTTGCCGCGCGAATTCGTCGAATTGTCTCTTGTTGCCTGCGCGAACGGCGGCAAGCATGAAGACCATGCTGAGTATGGAAAAACAGGACTAATATGGCACAACTGAGTTGGCCATGACGTACCTTCCAATTCGGCGGCAAGCCTCTCCGCGGCTGCTTCGGCTCCCTCCTTTTTGCCTCGAAGGCATTCCAGCTCCAGCTTGAGGACGGTGGTTTCCACGGCGAGGTCTGCAATACCATTTGAGCCGCACATTCATCCAGACAAGCGTGAAATCGGAAGACTACTATTGCAGACCTATTTTTTCCTTCTCCAAGCGAGCACAAGTTTCCTCCATTACAGGCCTCTCCGAAGACAGTGCCGACTCCTTAGTTGCCACCTCAAGGAGTTGTTCCTTCAGCTCTGATACTTGGCTTTTCAGCTTAGCCACTTCGGCTTTCAGTGCCTCGTTCTCCTTGAGGGTCGGCTCTATGGAGTTGTAGCAATGTCTGGTGTATTCACTGTTCTTCTCCAGGTCCTGCGAAATAGCTCGGCGCTACTTATCGTGGTGACAAGATCAAGCAAGAACTGTACCATTTTGAGTTCTCAACGCCTTACCTGCACTTGAGTGTACAGTCTTTGCATTGTCCGGCAAATAGCACGAGACACCGACCCTTCTGTGCCTGCCTCATGGCACACCCACTCGTCAGCAGTTTCTCTCCGTGCCACGAACACACGGTGAGGTCAGTCATCTTCGGCATGCTCTGGTGGCTCCACCTCCTCGACGTCCGCCCCCTCTTGGGGTGGTTCAACCCTGGCAGCAGCGGTGGCTCTGGCAGCGGTTGCTCGAGGAAACAGGTCGGCTCCGCCCCAGAGGTCAGCAGCTGGCACGCTAGCTGAGCTAGTCTGTGCCCCTCTTGCCTCTGGGCGTCTGGCGTTCTCCCTGACCTATTCCTCCGCGTTAACTGTTCGTTCTACGGCTGCCTGTTACAACATACAACAATTCAAGGATTTTCTGCCAAGACAACAAGTTTTCACTTTTTCAATCAAGATGTCTATCACCTTAGGTATGGAAGATTGTGGTGCATGATCACCATCTGCTACCGCTGCGGCTTCCTCCTGTCTAGGCGGCGTCAGGGCCCTGGGCGGACTCCTCCTTGCCTCCTCGACGATGGGCCGCGGCTGTTCTGCGGCAGTCTCGCGCTGCCGTTCTGCGGTGCCAGCAACCGAGCTCGGTGCAGGTCTAAAGGAGATGGGGACCTCGGTGGACGCTGGTCTGCAGATTTAAGGATGATGCGCAAATCATTCAGTACTCGATATCAAGTTACAACTGCGAACAGATGAAGCATTTGATAAGAAGACTTACACCGAAGATTGTGTGAACCTGGCGCCGAAGCGCCGACCTGTCTTGCTACCACCACCAGAGCTCCCCTGTCCCTGAGTCTGTTGCACAGGAGGAGTTGGCTCGTGTCGCTGTGGTGGTGGCACACCTTGGGCCGTCGGTGTGCTAACGGCCTCCGTGGTTCGTGGCGGCTCTCTCCCCGGCGCCACACTCGATGATCGTGGTCTTGCTGCCGTTCCAGCTGAGGTCGGCGTGACTCCCGTTGTTGTCCTCTCTTGTCTAGCTGCAGGCGCAGGTCCCTGCTGGCTTCTCTGGGTCGGGGGCTGCTGGCCAGTTTGCTGGGGCCTTGCCGCTTCCTGCAGTCTCGACCTGGTCGGCGACGCCGATGCCGTTTCCTCCTGCCCCGGCAGGTTCATGCGAAACTGCTGAGACAGTGGAATGGTGTCGTCGTCATCTTCTTCGCCAGCTCCCGACGGCCGCGACCTCTTACGGCCGCTGTCTCCACCAATGTTCAGGGCACCGCCAGTGCGCAGGCGGCTACCCGTCTTGCTGGGCTGGTCTGCACCCTCCACCACAGGACGCTTCTCGGCAGCCTTGTCGGTGAAACGCTCTGCGATGTTCTCGAACTGGACCCCGTCATGGCGGTCCACCCCTTGCGGCCAGTCTTCGTCTGGCAGTTTGGATACATACACCGCCGCTCGTAGCTGACCACAAACCTTCATATGTGAGATGAATATGACAAGCAGAAAATCAGACGCAGATAAAAGACTGATGACAAACAGATCTCAACTGCGGCGGCGGATCACCCAAGTGGAATGCCCGAGGCATCCCATCAGGCACGGTGTACCCTGTTATGTTGAACACCTGGCCCAGGCGCTCGTTGAGGTCGGCATTGGACAGATCGCCATCTGCCTCTCTGGTCGGGTCCTGGCTGCCAGTATACTCAAACATGGGATGCACCCTTTCCTTACAGGGCTGCACCCTCCGGCTCATCCATACGCCCGCCACATATATGCCGTCAATGCAGCGATCATACATCTTGAGCAGCTCCTGCACCTGATCCAAGTTTCTTGGCAGGGAGGTCCACTTCTCATGTTGCTCCGGGATCTTGGTCACGTCGCACATCACCACTTCGTCAGTTTCTGCAGTGCCAACGTAGAACCATTTCTTGAACCAATCTCTAATGGAATTGTTGGCCCGGATATTCAAATATTCTGATTTTTTGTCCTCCCGGAGAACAAAATACACCCCCACCGGCGATCTGAGATCTGCCGGCCACTCCTTTCTTCTTGACACAATAAAAGTACCGCCATAGATTGAAATGGGGATAAATTCCCAGAAAGCACTCACAGAAGTTGATAAAGATTGACACAGCAAGGATTGAGTTGGGATGAAGATGACATAGGGACAATTTGTAGAACTTGAGGAGTCTGCGGAGGAAGGGATGTACTGGGGTGCCGAATCCGCGAAGGTAGTAGTCTTCGAAGACTACGAGCTCGCCCGCCTCTGGCTTCGGGTAGCTCTCCATCGTAATCCGCCATCCGCCGATGTTCTGCTCCGGCAGAAGCCCCATTTGCACCAGCCGGTACATGGATGCGGCTGTGCACTTTGCCTTGGTCTTCATCAGCTCCTTCAACGGATCGGCTCTACGCGGCGCCATTCCTCTCTCCTCTCTCCAGCGATTGCAAGCGAGGCGGAGGGCGATTGAGTTGGCGGCGGCGGAATGTGTTTTGGTGGCTTGCGGCAGGGCCAAGGCGCTGAGCAGATTTAGGTTTTCTGCCCGTGAATCGCGGCGGCGGTCGCTCGATTTTGCGGGCACGGCTGCGGTTGCTACAGTTGGAAAGGTGAAGCGACGAACGCGAGAAAAAAGCCGGCGATTTTGGAGAAGAGCTTTTATATTGCGCGGCGCAACCCTTGGCCTTCCAGGGTTTTTGGGAGCGCGCGCGTACACATAGACTTTGCCTTACAAAGAATGGGCTTTCTTTCGGCCCAACAACGGTTGACCGGCCTTTGTGTAAACAGCAGTGCATTTTATTTCTCAACCGCTCCATCAAAGACGTCGAGCGGGGCCCACGAGCAGAGCTCGGGGACTGGCGTCCAGCCTGAGGCGTGGATTGCCTTGCGAGCAGAGCTCGGTGTAACAAACCGGGTTTTTTTTTAAGCCAAAAAATACGAATTTTTTAAAAATTTTCATGCAACGTGTGAAGCATGTAGTCGCTAGGTCAAACTAAAGACAATTTATAAATAAATTATTGCATACATATAGTATTGTTTGTAAGAGTGTGCCGGAGTTCTTTAGATGAGTTAGGGTTTTGTGTCGGAGTGCACAGTCTGTACCAGATTCTCTCTCATTCTCATAGACCCTCTTAATTCCATTTGAGTCTCTCCAAAAATTCTCCTAATAATTTTTGGAGTCATCTCATGCCTTTCCACATCCTTCCTAAACTCCATATCCATATAAACATGTAAAGGGAAAAGATCCCCTTTTTCCTTCTCCCCTCAACTCCCTTTTATTCTTCACAAATCTACCTCTCTCAAATTCCTCTGATCAATTACTATGACTTGATGCTTGCATATTGCCGACCCTTGGTATGGATCCCCACCACCCTAGCTGACCCTTACTGGACCCCACATAGAAGCCCTTGGTTTATTTAGAAGGTAGAAAATAGAAATAGAAAGGAATAGAAAAGGGAGGAGAAAAAGGAAATGGCCAAACCAGCCCAAGCGACATAGTCGGCCCAGCTCGCCTCCTCGGCCTGTGACCACCTCACTTCCCAACCGGCCTCTCCCACTTGAGCTGGTGGCCCAACCCTTCACCCCATCCTCTTCTGGCCCACGCGAAGCAGCAGCAACAACCAGACCAGGCCGGCCCAGCTCCTCCCCTTCGGCCCACTCGCGCGCGCACGGCCAAGCGGCCCAGCAAGATCGGCCCAGCTGCCCCTTACGGCCGCCCCTCTCACCCCCCTCACGACGTCGCTGGCAGGTAGGCTAGCCGGCCCCCACCTGTCATCACTTTCCCCCTGGTCCCCCTCGCCTCCTCTGTTCTGGCATACAGCAGAGCACCGGCGCGCATCGGGCAAGGAGCACCCAAGGCCACGCCCCGCATCCGAGCCGTCCGGACCTGACCACCAACCCCCACGCGCGCCCGGATGCGGCCACGCAAGCGATCCATGGCACCACGCCCTGCCCCAGGTCGCGTCGCGCTGCGCATGACGTCGTCGCCATGGCCCATGCCCGCTGACGCCACCCGCCTCCACTTTTTACCGGCCGTCGCTCCAAATTGGAGTCGCCAAGGCACCCAGAGCCCCGCGCCGTACCCAGAACCCTAGCTTGGAGCCTCGATCGCCCTCTGATCGATTCCCCTTGTTCCATCCACCGTCCGTGGACCCGCCATAGCCAAACTCGGGTATAAAACCCCCGAGCCGGAGCCCTAGCTCTCCCATGCCCCCGCCGCCGCTCGATGGCCTCGCCCGAACCACGCCTTGCCACAACAAGCCGAGAGAAGAGGAGAAGGGAGAAGGAAAGGAGGAAGGAGGAGGAACTAGGTGAAGCGCAGTGGAGCACCGCCGCTGGAGCGCCACTCGAAGCCCGTCGAAGTGGAGTCGGCGCCATGTATGACTACACCATCGCGGGCTGTATGGAGCACCGACGCTGATCGCCCATGACTACTCGCCACAACCTTGAGTCTACACCCCCTCCTGCCCAGACCGCAAGGAAGTAGAAGAGGAAAGAAAGAGGAAGGAGCGTCAGAGCCGTTCGTGGTAGCCGGAGCCGGGGACGATGCCGTGATCGTCTTCTTCCCCGTCGCAGCCTGCACAGCACCGCACCAACCCGCCATGGCCCCAACGCGCCACCGCACCTCTTCCCTACTGCCCCAAGCCCCACGATAAGCCCCCACGCCGCCCCTATGCTCGCCGTCGTACTTTTGCCATGAGCACCGTCATGGTCTCCCCACTTGGGAGGCCCAAGGGTCACGCTGTTGTGCACCATCGAGCACGGCATGCTCACAAACGCCTCCACAAGCCAAGATGCTGTCCTGCCGAGCCTTGGATGGCTCGGGAACACCAGCGCCACCGCCCTGTGCCCGCCACGCTCGCCATGGCCAAACCCCGCCATGGCGCTGCTCCGTTCCAGCCCTACCACAAAGACCTAGGCGTTAGGAACGGCCTCTTCGTCCTCGCCCTAATGTGGGACACACCCTACTCTAGCCCCTAGCCAAAGAGGAGCCCAAGTACCCCGACTAGCCTCCACCTCGCCGACGCGGATGCGCTCCAGAGCGTCGCCGTGCCGTGGACCTTCCCGCCATCTCCGGCCACCTTGTGATATGGGATCTGGCCGTAGAGTTTCGCCTCGACCTTGCGCACCTAGCCATGTAGACGATGAAGCTGATGACATACCCGAACCCCCGAACCACCGTTGCCGGGATCTCGCCGGAGCTCCACCATGCGTCGAGGCACCGAGCGGACTCCGTTGCGGAGTATGGTCGTCGGCGCCGCCACCGAGGGCCCTACCTTCACCCCAAATTGGACCGCAGGAGCCACTCTGGCTCTGATTTGCGATAGCGCTGCCTCGCAACTATCCCGCCACCACCTGCCTTAGTTGCCGAGCCGCTGCGTCATGCGTCGGCCGCGCAAAGCCCCAAGCTTCCACCCTGAGCCATCGTGGCGCACGTGGAGACCCCGCGACTACGTACCACCCAGCCGCGAGACACCATCGGAGCTAGCCCCGCTCGCCCCGCCACCAGCGAGGCACCGAAGTAGAAATAGGGGAGCCGAAATCCCTCTTCCCATCTCCACATACACTGGGTGCACGGTGCACTGCACGTGCCTGCGCCCGCTTGGACATAGTCCATCACAGACCGTCCTTGCGGTCCATGGACCCGCATGGCCAAGTCCACCATGGACCAGCCCCCGGTGCACCCAAGCCTGATATGAGCCCAACATGCCACATGGGTGGCCTACCTGCTCGACACGTGTCCAGGCCCAGGCCGGCCCAACCCGGCCCATATCCGGCCCTGATCCGGCCCATCCAAGCCCATTCTAGGCCTAGCTCGTTGACCGTTGACTGGGCCCACCTGTCAGTGACCAGTGTCGAGGGCCCACCTGTCAGCCACTGTTACCGCTGGACCAATCCTGCGCTGCCACGTGTCAAGCCCTGGTTCACCCCTTCCTTTTTCTTTTTTAGAAAATGGATTTAACTTCGGAAATTCATAGAAAATTCATACGACCTCAGAAAAATGTAAAACCAGTTCCCACATTTTTCTAAAATCAAGCTCTACACCATGGACATGTCCTTGTCTACCCGTTTTATGCCACACAATGCGAGACCGATACTCGCCTCTCTTTTGGACCTACGGTCTGGCCCTACCGTCTTGCGAAATGCCTTCGTCGCCAACCCTAGCTATGTTTGACAGTAGTAGGCACATCTTAGCCAGTTGCTACCATGCTCGGCCAGCCTTTGGCCAACCATAGCCACTTGTAGCCAGCCGTAGCTAGCCACAGCGAGTCATAGAAAGCCACAGCTAGCCACGACAGGCCGTAGTTGGCCTTAGTTGGCCAGAAGAAGCCACAACCCTCCGGGACAAGTTACAACAGCCCTTGGCCCTCCACATCTTTGCCGCGAAGTCAAATCCTGGTTGGACGCCATTCCCGATGCCGATGAAAGCCCTTCCTTCGCTCTTTCATACACTCGATCTTACACCTATCATTCACGATCTATGCCTATCTAAATCCACATATGCCATGCCCTTATGTAGGTTCCCTCATTGCTACGGAAATGTGCTACTCCATTCGTGTGGTCGTGTCTTAGCTCTTATGTTGGGTTGTCGAGATTCTTGTTCTTATGTTGTGTTTGTTTGCCTAAGGACTGTGCCTTCAAGCCGGTCGAGGGATCATACCTTGTTCGACCATTTCGATCGTGGGTTTGCCCCACCATGGCCGTAATGGTGAACGTAACTCGCTCCCTCACTTTTAGTTGTCTTCGACGTACTACAATTATTAGTAACCCGATTCGACCCTAGAACTTGGCCATTGTGGACTGAACATTGGTACGGATATCACCCACACACAATGAGCCCTTGTGGCCTAACCTAGTAGGCGAATCGGGATACGATGATCGTAGAACGACGGATGACAACTCGTGTAGGTGAGCTCATGGCCGTGAGATGCCTCACCATGACCATCGGGCTCTACCTCTTTTCACCTGTGTTTATCCTAGGCACCTTATATGATTGCACCACCTTGACCATAGCATTCCTTCAGATCTAAGCAGTGACAACCGCATCGCTGTGAACTATTAGAATAGCCTCATGCCATTAGCTGCACGATCGTGGAGCCCTATGAGTTGGTTTGGATCGTGGGGCTGTATCTCTTGTTTCCAACCTTTGTCCGTTCCATGACAAGTTGGTCGAAAGGGTGCAGATTCCATTCTTCCCTCTCTCTTTGGTTCTCAATCCTCGTCGATCTAGTAATAGGTGGATTGAGCCCCTTGCTTGTTTGGTGTTTATTGCACTCTTGATTCCATCCCTTTGGTCCTCATCGGCTTCTATGGCAAGTGGGTCAAAGGAAGGCGAATCTCGTGTTCTTCTCTTTTGGTTCTTTCGTCCTTAAGCCCTTGTATGTTTGTACCCAATTGGACCATAGCATTTCTATGGTTCTTGTGGTGACAACCGCACCGCTAAGAACCCTAGGGTGTCTTAGTGCATTTAGTGCACCTAGGTCTTGGTACCCTACAAGTGAATTGGGCACTCGTGTCCTTTTGTGTGCCGCTCCTTTCCGATGCCCCGTCCTATGCCATGATGTGTGTATTGGAAGGAGTAGACCTTTGCCATGCCTTTCTCTCTTGCTCCACCCTTTCTTGGTCCTCGTCAATAACAATGGCGTACGGATTGAGAGAGACCAGAATGGTATAGCCGCTCCTTTTGATTCACGTCAATCTCTATGATGCCCGGATCAAAAGACCGTGAGCCATGGTGTTTGCTTAGGATGAGCTGAGTTCTTGGCTATTTATCTTGAAGTCGTATAGGTCGACCATAGTTGGCCCGGGAAGTACAGGCTAGGCCTTGACTTAAGCTCATGCTTAGTGAACAACCACTCCTGTTTCTTTGGCCCAGGGATCGAACATCAGCCGAGAGGGCCAAGTCATTTCCTCTTTGTGTCCCTTCTAGGTCTTGTCACCTTTGAGGAATATTGTTTGTTCTCTTGCCTTATGTGTCACCCTGCGAGGTAGTCACATTGAGGTTAATGATGAACGGACCGAAACCTGATGGAGGAGGAGAACATGATCGACGATAGGACCTTGGGAGGAGGAGACCTTGCTGATCGACTACACCAACTAATGAAGATTTGTACCACTACTACCTCGACATCGCAGGTGTCATGGCAGCGCCTTTCTCATATAGAATCCTATTAGGCATTGCAAAGTAGAATTGCTAGCGCTTTACTTTATACAAATGAACTATGATAGGTTCCATGGTAGAATTGCTTGAAAGCCATTACCTTGTTGCAACCCTTACCCTTGCACACCCGCTGATAGGCTAGACTCGCTTGCCTCATGCTACTTACTGCTTACTTCTACCACGCATTATATCTGTGATGCGATGCATGGTGGAGGACTATTTGTGAGTGGCTATGGCACTTGGTGTCGATAATATGGTAAAATGTGATGATAATCGGGGAGAGTGTTGTGTGTGTCTTGAGTGTGTGGTGAGGGTTGAGTCGACCGGACAGGAATGCATGATGAGTCTTGGGATGAGTCTTGCCGGGGAATGCGGCCTGGGCATCCCCACGAGAGATACCTGTGGTGGGTACAAGTTGTTTGAAGGGGTCTCGGGGTAGAGAGCCTTTGTGGAGCAAAACCCTAGGAAGGAGGTGTCGTCGAAGCATGGGGTGTTGGTTATCCCCATGAGAAGATGTCCTGTCTGGTCAAACCTAGGAATTGATGGGCTGGTAACTGGACCATAGGAATCCTTTGCTTTCTACCCGCTCTCTAATGGGGGGAGACGGCCTAACTCTTGGTAGAATGGTACCATTACTGCTAGGTTGTAAGCGGACAGTGTAGGGAGGTACGGGCGAGGCACCCACACCCTCTCGAGACAACATAGTAGCCCCCTTGGCCTGGTACTATGTCTCACATTCTCGACGGCCGGGGTTGAGAGGCAGGATGGTATCATTCTAGGCTTGTGGCGGTCGGCATCTGCCTAGGTGATCTAGAGCATCGAGGATGGCTATCTGGTGGAATAGTGAAACCTCTGTAGAGTGTTTGGTTGATCGATCGATACATATGCTGACTTGTCGGCTATGGACCTTTCCTGTGTTCTGCTGCACTAGACTAGTGAGATGAGTCTTCTATCTCCCTCTGGGTGTTATTACCTTTCGGCCGTGGGCCGTTGAGACAGGCTCGAGAGGGAGTTGAGCCTGCTGACTTATGAGCGAGGTGTGGTGAGATGTGTGTGATTGGGGTGGGAGAACGTGTGTGGATGAGATGGATTAAAACTTGATGAACTATTATTATAATATTGATGATACCTACCTAGGAAAAACACAGCCAAATAGTAGGATCACCAGATCCCTTTATTTTCCCTTTTCCACTAAAGCTCATCGGTGCTGACCATGGCCTGCACACATCTAGCGGTGTGCAGATTTCCTGGTCTACAGTGAGGTAAAGGTTGGAAGGATTAGGTGGTCTCGTTCCTACGCTCGAGTTTGGTTCAGGAGATGAAGTCTACGCCCGCTGACATTCTACGCTAACTCTGATGATATCCGTGAAGGAGGAGCCTTCACCTCGAAGACATCTTGTATATGTTTCTGCTAGATTAACCATGTATTAGGTGTGATGTCAAGTGTTGTAATACTTTGTAACTTGTAATCTCTCGATGTATGACTGTAATATCAACTGATATATGATAATGTGATGGAGTGATCTCTTGGGACTATCACATTATAACTCAAATTCGTGGATTTTTCCTTCGTGGAAAAATCGAGGTCGTTTCAGCTGGTATCAGAGCCATACTTGACCTTAGGACAAGACCTTTAAGACCAAACACTAGTGTAATAGCTAACCATCTTATCTGTAGTAGAGTTATAGTTGCTAACACTTGTCTCCCTTTCTCTGCCTTGAATTCTGAAGCTAACTGACCTTCCCTTTTCTGAAAAGTTGACCTTAGGTAATATACCACTTTTTTCACCCACGCTAGAACGATAGATGTGTGAGACTTGAAGGCTTAGGAGTTTCCTTAAGTCAACACTATGCATATAGGAGTTGTAATGCTACCTGATTGCCTGGATCTTATGTTGTTGAGCTTCTTGTGCTTTTTGCGAGTTTTATTATATGAGTGTAGGCTATAGAAGCTATTTTATTTACATGTGACTCCAGGACCCTGGCTAACCTAGCAGGCTATAAACCAAGACCGCCATATGACTAGGCAAATGACCTTAACTACCAGTTGGGGATATGAAATCGATGCATCATATCTTCACTAGTCCATTTCAAAATTGTTTTCGGATTTCAACTCAATGCATTTTTCAAAACTTCTCTCCCTCCATTTTTGGTTGAAATGTCCCCTCTTGAACAAAAGAAATTCTATTTCAAAGGAAACAATTCCAAAACTCTGAAAGATTTTCCCTTTTCAAAGGAAAGTTGTTTTAGTTCCATCTTCAACCTGTTTTGAATTCAAATACTATCTACAAAATGATTTGAAAACCAACTTCCTTCCAAAATGTGTTACAAAATTGTTTCCAAAAGACAAAAGTTTTGTTTTTCATCCCTACCTTCAACAAAATATTTTCAAACCAAGTATCTTTCGCTCAAATTTTGTTTTAAAAAGATTTTGATTTAACTCGAAGAGCCAAATCCTTTTCAAATAAACTTTGTCTTCAAAATGGATTGCAACTCATTTACCAAACAAAACACTTGTAAAAGGTTTGTTTGCAACTTTTTCCAAGAAAACTTAGCAAAACCAAATAGAGCTTTCCAACACCAAGTTTCAAAAGTGTTTCTTTGAAAAAGGAGGGTTAAAAAAAATGATTGCAAATGCCATACCTTTCAAAATAAGAAATGATTTTAAAACCATTTTGAGAACCAGCTTTGTTCAATTTAAACAAAAAGGTAATAACGTTTGTTTTGAAAGCTAAACCAAGATTCAAAACCTCTTGATTTGAAATAACCTTAAATAATAAAAGAAACTTTGTTTTTGTATTTAAAAACGAAGACATTCAAAAGATTTTAATTTCAAACCTCGCATTTATTTTAACCCTTTCCAAGATCCCTTCTAGACTTCAAAAATTTACAAAATCACTCCAATTTTCAAAATAAGGTTTCAAAAACTAACCAACCGATACCCGTTGCCCAACACCATGGAGTTAACCAAGCCTAGATAAAACCCAAGATCTACAGAATATGGTAAAGCACCTTGGATACCTTGTACAAATTTGGATTGAGTTATCGAAGAAAACAAAAGGACGACAATTCCTTTTGCAGGGTTCCACATAACAACTACCCTGATCGAGAAGCGTCATGACAAGTATGGACTCAGGAAGCAACACCCCGCCTCTTCACCAATCGAGCAACACCTTAATCTTGGGGACGAGATTCCTGTAAGGGGGGTGGACTGTAACAAACCGGGTTTTTGGTGAAGCCAAAAATATGAACTTTTTAAAAATTTTCCTACAATGTGTGAAGCATGTAGTCGCTAGGTCAAACTAAAGACAATTTATAAATAAATTGTTGCATACATATAGTATTGTTTGTAGGAGTGTGCCGAAGTTCTTTAGATGAGTTAGGGTTTTGTGTCGGAGTGCACAATCTGTACCAGATTCTCTCTCATTCTCATAGACCCTCTCAATTCCATTTGAGTCTCTCCAAAAATTCTCCTAATAATTTTTGGAGTCATCTCATGCCTTTCTACATCCTTCTTAAACTCCATATCCATATAAACATGTAAAGTAAAAAGATCCCCTTTTTCCTTCTCCCCTCAACTCCCTTTTATTCTTCACAAATCACCGCTCTCAAATTCCTCTGATCAATTACTATGACTTGATGCTTGCATATTGCCGACCCTTGGTATGGATCCCCACCACCCTAGCTGACCCTTACTGGACCCCACATAGAAGCCCTTGGTTTATTTAGAAGGTAGAAAATAGAAATAGAAAGGAATAGAAAAGGGAGGAGAAAAAGGAAATGGCCAAACCAGCCCAAGCAACAGAGTCGGCCTAGCTTGCCTCCTCGGCCCGTGACCACCTCACTTCCCAGCCGGCCTCTCCCACTTGAGCTGGTGGCCCAACCCTTCACCCCATCCTCTTCTAGCCCACGCGAAGCAGCAGCAACAACTAGACCAGGTCGGCCCAGCTCCTCCCCTTCGGCCCGCTCGCACGCGCACGGCCAAGCGGCCCAGCAAGATCGGCCCAGCTGCCCCTTGCGGCCGCCCCTCTCACCCCCCTCATGACATCGCTGGCACCTGGGCCAGCTAGCCCTCACCTATCATCCCTTTCCCCCTAGTCCCCCTCGCCTCCTCTGTTTTGGCATACAGTAGAGCACCGACACACATTGGGGAAGGAGCACCCAAGGCCATGCCCTGCATCCCAGCCATCTGGACCTGACCACCAACCCCCACGCGCGCCCGGATATGGCCACACAAGCGATCCACGGCACCACACTGTCGATGGGGAACCCTACGGGCCCCCCAAAGACCGTATTATAGGGAAGTGGGCCTTGGTAACAAGGCCCACAACCCAACCGCCAAAGAAAAACATGGAGCAAAGCAACATGTAAGACCAAAATTCCAACTCGGACTATCCAAGGAAAGGCGCCCAAAGCATAGCTTAGGACTCTGACCTTGTATCCGAGTAGGACACAAACAACTCCTCTCAGCACCTGGACTATAAAGGGCTGGTGAGGATACCCCTTGTAAACAACGAAACACATACCCAACACTCAAAGCAATACGACACAAACAGGCTAACACTGAGTTGGATGCAAGGTTATTTCTCGACCAAGTCGAGGGCCTGAACCAGTATAAATCGTGAGTCTCTTTACGTAACCGCCAAGTTCCACTATTCGCCGAAGCCCGAATAACTGTCCTAGGTACCCCCGTGGCAGGCTATCGTTGGTAAAACATCGACAGCTGGCGCGCCTGGTAGGGGCTTTCGACGAATTTTTTCTAGAGAGCTCGACGGACCTCGACCTCAAGATGACTTTTTCGGCGGGAACAACCTTCGTCTTTGGATCCTAGATCTTCGAGGCTGACGACGATGGCAAGCTACGTACCCGTCTCCGAGAAGAAAAAGAATTCGATGACAAAGTTGAATACGAACTCGCCGAGAAGATGACGAAACTCTTAACTTCGGATCCAACTTGGAATGAGGAAGAAAGCAGATACGAAACTGACTCTGAGAAAGGGATACAACCCAACTCCGAGACAATCTTCACAGCACAAGAACCAAGCCTAATTGAACTCGGAGATACAACAACGATCATGAAGGAATACAACTCGTACAACTCAAAGAAGAACTCGAGAATGTACGGACTGCACAACGCGGCATCAATCTATCAACACTTTACCCAAGACAAGATGAACTCAGCAAGAAAAATACTCCTGGAGGGAGCACAAGAAGGAATGATCATGACAGTTACCCCACAAGACTGTGTGGTGCGTTGGTCGGGTTCTTTCACCTCAAGCAAAGCCCAGACTAGCACATACGTTGAAGAACTACCTTATCAAGAGGGAAAAGAACTCCGATCCAGCTTAGAAACTATCGATAGCTCAACCGAACAAAGGATGAAATACCGTACAAGAAGAGCTCGGAAGAGGCACACTATATACATGGTGGAGCAGTTAGAACAACCCTTGGAACCACCACAGATACCAGATATAAAATCTTCAGATGAATTAGAAGGCAACATCTCGCCAGATGAAAAAAGCGACAGTAACGAAAATGATGAGCAAAGACTAACAAGACTAAAGAAAAATAAATTGAAGGCTGGAAGGAGGAACATGGCCAAATAGAGGAAGCAAATCTGAAATAAATACAAGGCGGAACTAACAGAATACAATAGAAAGAAGGCAGAAAGAGAAGTCGCAAAAAGTACAAAAAGGGAAAGAATTAAAGAATTAACAAAAGAGTTACACACCCTCACGAATAACGGAAAGACGAAGGAAGACCATAAGAAAGAAGTTGGGGAATCAGAAAAACAACCCGGCAAAGAAGTTCCACAAGAGCCACAAGGGGAACAACCACCCAAAAAGTCGATTTTTCAGAAGCTAGGAGAGAATACTAACATTAATGGAAGGCAAGAACATTACCCAAAGCTACAAGAAAAAGGTAGACCAGAGTTGAGTCAACGATACCCGGAAGCATCAAAAAGATTTGACAAAGAAGACGACTACGGAGAATCCGAGTTTAAAGAAGACAGATCCTATTATAGGAGGGCAAGATCACCAGATTATGAAAGAATAGAACCATATGACAGATTCCCTTATTTCATAGGAAGGCTACAAACATTGAAGCTACCACACAAATTTAAGCCAGCAAATCATTCCAAGTATGATGGCAAAGTAGAACCAAGACAATGGCTAAGAGTTTATTCCCAATCTGTTGAATTAGCTGGAGGAGATGATGACATCAAGGCTCTATTTTTCCCAATGGCCCTCGAAGCAATGCTGCTACAATGGTTTAACAAATTAAGGCCAAGATCAATCAGGTATTGGGAAGACTTGCAAGAAGCTTTCTGCAACAACTTCGCAGGCATTATTACCCATCCAATGACCACAGCCGAGTTAAAAGGAGAGGAGAAAGTCTAAGGGAATACTATAGAAGATTTGGATAATTCAGAGCTCAAGTCCACGCCATTACTGACAGAGAAGTGATAGAGGCCTTTTCGGAAGGAATCCTGGCAAATTGGCAATTCAAGGACTATTTTAATGAAAATCCAAGAACAAATGAAGACTTCAAAAGGGTTGTTGAAAAGCTAATTTCATCAGAAGAAAGAACCCGGCATAGATTTGCTAGAGACAACCCGGAGAATAGAGAAAGACCCGATTACAGACAGCAAGACAAAAGGCCAAGGCAGGACAACATGGTGGCAACCATAGATAACAAGAGAAGATACAGTGACAATAGCAATGATAGCAACGGTGGCAATTACAATGGCAACTACAAATCAATGCCTTTTGGGCTAAAAAATGCAGGGGCAACATATCAAAGAGCAATTCAAACTTGTTTGAGGAATCAAGTTGGAAGGAACGCAGAAGCATACATTGACGATGTGGTAATCAAGACAAAAGAACCCGGATCATTGATAGAAGACCTTGAGGAAACTTTCAAGAATCTAAAAGCATGGCAGTGGAAGCTAAATCCCACAAAGTGTGTTTTTGGGGTACCATCAGGACAACTACTCGTATTTCTAGTCAGCAACCGAGGAATTGAAGCAAGTACAAAGCAAGTTAAAGCCATCATGGATATGAAACCTCCAAAGAAAGTTAAAGACATATAGAAGCTTATAGGGTGCATGGCAGCACTCAACAGATTCATCTCCCGGCTAGGAGAAAAAGGGCTACCTTTTTTCAAAATATTGAAAAAATAGGAAATTTTGAATGGACAGAAGAGACAGAAGAAGCATTTCAAAAGCTTAAAGAATACTTGGCATTATCACCAGTAATGACACCACCAAAAGGGAAGACATGATGCTATATATGACATCAACCAAGAACGTTGTTAGCACAGCAATTGTGGTTGAAAGAGAAGAACCTAGACACGCATACAAAGTGCAGAGACCAGTCTATTACATAAGTGAAGTACTAACATAATCAAAAGTGAGATACCCACACATGCAAAAGCTACTTTATGCAGTATTGATATCATCAAGAAAGCTGAGACATTATTTCCATGAACACAAGATTACAGTGGTAACCAATTTTCCACTCCAAGATATTCTACGCAACAAAGATGCAACAGGTCGGATATCAAAATGGGTAGTAGAACTCGGTGCTCTCAACCTAGACTTCAAACCAAGAACAGCAATCAAATCTCAAGCATTATCCGACTTCATTGCTGAATAGACAGAAATCAGTCAAAAAGAGCCCAAACCAATACTTGATCATTAGAAAATGTATTTTGACGGTTCCCTAAAGTTAGGAGGAGCCAGAGCATGAGTACTATTCATATCACCAGAAGGGAGACAGTTAAAGTATGTGATACAAATACTTTGGCAGGCAACCAATAATGAGGCAGAATATGAAGCATTAATACATGGTCTAAGAGTTGCAAGCTCACTTGGGATCAAAAGACTACTTGTCTACGGTGATTTAGCTGTAGTAATCAATCAAGTCAACAAGGATTGGGATTGTACAAAAGACAATATGGACGCATACTGTGCAGAAGTCAGAAAATTGGAGAAAATTTTCCAAGGGCTCGAAATCCATCATGTACTAAGGGATTCCAACATTGCAGCAGATGTGCTAGCCAAATTGGGATCAGATAGAGCAAAAGTACCACCTGGTTTATTTGTAGAAGAACTCACAGCTTCATCCATCAAACAACTCAGGAACACGGAAAAAGAGAAGGAAACAACAGATCCAATGGAAATAGATCAAGCAGAAGAACCAGACCAGTCAAGACAAATCATGGTCATACAAAATGATTGGAGACAAACATACATTGATTTTATCAAAGAAAAGAAACTACCCGAAGAAAAAGCAGAAGCAACCCGGGTTGTACGAAGAAGCAAAAACTACGTCCTGGTGGGAGACAAACTATACAAAAGAGCAGCATCATCTGGAGTACTACTTAAATGTGTTCCAACAGATAAAGGAAAGGAAATCTTGGATGAAATCCACTCAGGATGTTGTGGAAATCATGCAACCTCTAGGACACCGGTCGGCAAAGCATTCAAAACCAGGTTCTATTGGCCAACAGCACTCAAAGATGCAGAAGAGCTCATCAAAACATGCAAGAACTGCCAAATGTTTGCCAGGCAATCACATGTGCCCGCTCATAATTTGATATGCATACCACCAGCTTGGCCTTTCTCATGCTAGGGGCTGGATCAAGTCGGACCACTCAAGAAAGCAAAAGGAGGCTTTGAATACATATTTGTGGCAATCAACAAATTTATAAAGTGGATTGAATACAAACCTTTGGTCAAATACAATGTAAAAAAAGCAGTGGAATTCATACAAGACATCATGCATAGGTTTGGCATGCCCAACAGAATAATCACAGATCTTGGTTCACCATTTAAGCAAGAGAATTCCAATACTGGGCAAAAGATTGTGGAATAGAAATTGATTATGCATTAGTAGCACACCCACAAGCCAATGGACAAGTTGAAAGAGCAAACAGACTCATATTACAAGGCTTAAAACCAAGATTATATGAAGATTTGAAAGATTATGGTGAAAAATGGATTGACAAGCTACCAAAAGTAGTATGGGGTTTAAGAACCCAGATCAGCAGAGCCACCGGCTATTCACCTTTCTTTCTGGTCTATGGATTAGAGGCAATATTACAGCTGACTTGATATGGCTATCTCCAAGAATCGAGCAATATGAAGAAGGAGAAGCAGAAGAAACAAGGCGGTTAGAAATTGATTCAATAGAAGAAATAAGAGACAGTGCAATAATCCAAAATGCAAGATATCAGCAAGGACTACGAAGACATTATGACAAAAGTACTTAGCCCCGATTTCTAAAGCCAGGGGACTCAGTATTACGACTAATCCAGAAGAAAGATGGACGACACAAACTACTCAGTCCATGGGAAGGACCCTTCATCATGAAGAACGCAACAGGACCCGACACATATGAGTTGATGACTCCAGATGAAATACCAGTGAAGAATACTTGGCATATCAGCCAACTCAAAAGATTCTACAATTAGTACAACATATTGTACTCAAGCTTCAAGAGAAATAAAGCAGAAATTCTTCAAGAAGAATGACTTCAGATATAAGCCATGTCAAACTGACAAACCAACCCGTAATTAGGTTGGGGATAAAAGGGGCATCCCTGTTAACATCCAACCCAGAAACGGTTGCGCTACATGGGCAATTTTGTCACTCAACCATATGGAGATGGTTTGACTGACGGCCAACGGCCAAATAGCTTCTTGGGTAAGGAGACCCAAGCTAGCATTTGTCACTCTACCATAAAAGAGATGGTACGACTAACAGCCCTGTCCAACGGACAGAACCAACCCGTAATCAGGTTGGGGAAAAAGGGGCAGCCCTACAGACAGCTTAACCCGGAAATGGTTGTTGCTATACGGGCACAATCACTTACCCCAAGAGCTGGTACGATTGCTTATTTACCCTACAAACAGCCAACCCAGAAACGGTTGTGCTATACGGGTCCGATCGCTTACCCCAAGAGCTGGTACGATCATTTACTATGCCCAACAAGTGGTGCTATCTACAAAAACAACTCGGTCGCCTACTCCAAGAGCGGTACGATCGACTACTTCGCCCCAAGAGCGGCACAATCACTCCAACAACTCGGTCGCCTACCCCAAGAGCGGAACGATCGACTACTTCACCCCAAGAGCGGCACAATCACTCCAACAACTCGGTCGCCTACCCCAAGAGCGGCACAATCACTCCAACAACTTGGTCGCCTACCCCAAGAGCAGTACAAGCGACTACTTCGCTCCAAGAACGGCACAATCACTCCAACAACTCGGTCGCCTACCCCAAGAGTGGTACAAGTGACTACTTCGCTCCAAGAGTAGCACAATCACTCCAACAACGCAGTCACCTACCCCCAAGAGCGATACGATCGACTACTTCACCCCAAGAACGGCGAAATCAACAAAACAACTCGGTCGCCTACCCTAAGAGCGGAACGATCGACTACTTCGCCCAAGAACGAGACAATCAAGCAACTACTCGGCCGTCTACTCAAAGAGCAGTACGACTGACTGTTTCGCCCTAAGAGCAGCACAAGCAACAATTACAACTCGGGTGCCTACCCCAAGAACTACTCCGCCCCAAGAATGGCGTAGATCTACAATACAAATCGGTTGATTACCCCAAGAGAAGTATAATCAACTCCTTCAACTCTACTACATCACCAAGAGGAAACAAGCTATGGCAAAGCACGAAAAAGGCACAAGGAAAGACATGGTGAAACCTGTCCATATCATTCAAGGACAAATCAGAAGAAAAGAAAGACAGGATGAAGCCTGCTCACATCTTAAAAATTCAGAGACAAAGTATATTACAAGGACATCAAAAGAAAGTTGACTTTTCATATCTGTTCAAGAAGACAGAGGAGAAGGAGGAAGTACATTCATTTGATCAAGAATTTGGTCTGATAGACCACTAAGCTCTACTTTGGCCTCCTCCCACTGTCTTGAAAACTCAGCTGTTATAGAAGCTTCAGTAATCCGCTTAAGAGGGGCATCAGGGGCAACAACCTGGACATATGAAACCACATTGTTGATAAACCGGTGAAAGCCACCCTTCACAAAATCATAAAACCAGGAAGAAAGCTCCGGTATTATGCCTCCAAGGCCTAGATCTCTGTCTTCTCGCCGACAGACTGAAGCAATGATTGGAGCGACTACAACATAAAGATCCCGGAATTGCTCATGGGTAGCCTTCAACTTTGCCTGCAGATCTTGAACAGATTTCATGGCCTGAACAAGATCTCGGTCAGCACCAGATCGTATCAACTTTGCCTAAGCAAGAATATCTTGGGCATCTTTTAACTTCGAATCAGCAAAGGTACTTACAGACTCAGCCTGATTTTGTGAAGTACGGAGGGTGTCAGTCATCGCCTCCCTATCCTTCAACCAAGCTTCTTTTTCACGAGCAAGAACTGAAAGGAAGCAAATCAACAACTCAGAAGAGAAAAAAGAGCAAAACCAAGGGAAAAGCAGTCGGTCAACAAAAGATAAACTTACCAGCTAGTTTCTCCTTCAAGTCAGAATTCTCAGCCTGAGCGGAGTCACGCACCTTCTCAGCCTCAAGCACCTTGGCATTGAGGGCGGCCTCCGTCAGAGCACGCTGCTCCTTCTCATAAGTCAGAACAACTTGAGTTTGAGCCAACTCATCTTCCTTTCTTTTCAAATTAGCCTCAACAAGGGCAGTAAATTACGCCTCATGAGGACCGAACAAGACATCCTGATCTTGAAGTAAAGACTGCAAAGCAAAAAAAAAAGTGAGACAGAAGCAGAAGAAACCAATATCGAAAGACAAAAAGAACTCGGATACCTTGAGTTTGGGGCCATATGCGCCCGAGAAGTTCTCCCATAAAGAAAGCAACTTGGTTAACCGTTCAACTCGGCCAAGTTGAGCCATTTCCTCTCCTACCCGAGTTAGCAGAAGAGAACCCGGTCCAGATGTTGACGGCCGACCAGCATCAGCAATAGAAGCAGGGGGTAGTTATCAGAACCCTCACCCACTGCCGCATCAACCCGAGTTGCAGCCTCAAGAGTATCTAGAAGGGATGACCCAGACGGCAGACGAGCAGCAGCAAAAATCCCCGAAGGGCTATCCATAACCCGGCGTTCCTCATGGGAGGACACCAGGGCTCCAACATCCTGCTCCTCAACATGTGGCTCAACAGGAGCAGCATAAGGAGGAGAAGCTACAAAAAAGAGAATTTGTTCAGCAAAAAAGAGACTAAACAAAAGGCAAAAGTACAAGACAAAAAGAAGCTGACCAGCAGCAGAATCTTGCAAATTATCCCTAGCATCAAGAGCCAAGGAGGAAGAAATACCTTCTGAAGACCTGCATTTGAAAAAAAGAACTCGGATTAATCAAAGACAGAAGCAAAAATTATCAGAACAAAGAGAAAAGAAGCCGGAGCTTACTTGATAACCTTCTTGAAGCTACCTGCCACCCCCGAGAAGCCAAAATTCGGGAGTGGCACGTTGAACAAATCATCCTCAACCACCTCAAAGGAGGGGATTGGGATGGCCTATGGGACAGAAGCAGAAGAAATTGTCACATTTGGGACACAAGGAGCCTGTGCACGACTACAGAAAAAAAGAACTCAGTCAGAGCAAATCTTACAAACACACAAGGGCACTCGAGAAGTAAAAACTTACGAACGAAGATTAAGGGGGACTTCATCATCAGTCACCTCCTCATCAACAGCGACAGACTGACCATCTATCAGAAGACAAGAAGAACTTGGATGAATACACAAAAGCAAGACAAATCAAGACAAAGCCAGGAAAACAACTCGGGAAAGGCTCAGCACAAGCTCACCTACGAGAATATTACCTGTTGGAGGATGTTGACGAGTTGAGCGTCGCCTCTTGGGCAACGACTGCTTAGAAGCAGCCTCAGTCCGCCGCTTCCTAGATAACAAGATATATTAAGCAATCCGAGGATCAGGAACATACTCAACATAGGAGTGTTGACCTTCAAATAAGCCAGTAGACAACCTGGCGGAAGAAGAACCTGGCCCGGTGGCAGCAACTACCACAGGACCGGCAACAACATCATCATCTTCATCTCCTTCTTCGGTGGGCTCTTCAACGACAGCCCCACCACCAGCAGCAATAGCTATCTTGAGCTTAAAAGCTCGGCCAAAACCCTACGATAAGAGATCAGGCAAAGTTAACAACATATGCAAATTATAAACATTAAAAAAAGAACTCGGCGGATCATACACATACCGCAGGAGGAGGATGAGCAGCATCATATTCATCAACCCGGGCAGGCATCACAGAAACACCCCCCAGAATACGCCCCAGACCTTCAAGAATCGTCTCCTCAGTCAACTCAGCATCAGCAACAAGCCGAGAAGGATCTGAGGGACCAGTATATTCAAAACCATGGTGCACCCTCTGCATAAGAGGCCGCACCCGGCGACGCAAAAAACTAGCAACTATGCAGTTACCAGTTAAGCTCAACTGCTGCAAAACCTTAACTCGGGCGAGTACAGGCTTGAGGGCAGCAGTTTCAGCAGCAGAAAGCTTATCCTTCCAAATTGGAAGAGGACTCGGAGTCACAGAAAGATCAGAAGAAAAAGAAGGAGACAGTTTTGGGACATAAAACCATTTTTCAGCCCAATCTTTAACAGAATCAGAAAGAGTAAGAGAAGAAAAAGTCACCCCTTGACGGGTTTGGATGAGGCAGCAACCAAAGAAAGGAGGATTCTTAGAATCAGAGAGCCGCATGCGAAAGAAGTAGCGAAAAAGAAGAAGACAAGGTGGAATTCCAAGAAAAACTTCACAAAAATGTGTGAAGGCAGATAGAAAAAGAACCCCGTTTGGGGTAAGATGGTGAACTTGAATCTGATAAGATTCAATAAATTCTAACAAGAAATCAGACGGGGGATAACAGAGGCCCGCCCGCATAAAAGGAATAAAAAGAACAGATTGATCAGGAGAAGGAGACGGAATCAAATGCTCACCAGGGGAAGAGAAATTAGAAAGAAATTTCTCTTGGATGAGCCCATGGGCAACCAGCAAGTCCAGCTCCGCCTCCTGCGTCGTCGGTTTCGGGAACTGCTTTTGCATCCGCCTCATGGCCATGAACTCAGGATTGTCAATTTGCTTGAGAGTTTTCTCCTCGTCGACAAACTCACCCTTGTCCTTGTTCTTCTTCACCATCAATTGAAAGCAAGGGCCAGATGCAATAGCAGCAGCAGCAAGAGATTTGAGGCGACGGATGCAATGCTAGGGTTTTCTGAGAATTGGAGAATTTTTTCACCGCAAAGGCAAATGGAGCAACAGTAACAGGGCAGTCGTCTCTCACAAATAAAAAGATAGAAAAGGAGGCACCGGTTTCGTGCGGTAAAAATTTTCAGGTCGCCCTTCCTCCCGTGCGATACCGCATTACCGCGGCGCCGGCAGGTGGGCCTTCTCCCCGTGCGAGCTCCCGCATCCTCCAATCACGGTCGCCTGGTAAAAAGTGATCCCCGGCGAAAAAGGAAACCGCACTGAATCAGCTCCATGCGCTCCGGATCTCCACTCCCCATCCCGCACGGTCTTCAGCAGTGCGGCCATCGCCGCCGGCTCCTCGCGACCCCGCTCCAGGCCTTCACTGCAGCGTCCTGCGATCCGCGTTCTGGGACTCCGTCGCAGCCGAGGCCGCCGCCGGTGACCCCCGTCCCGCGCTCTGGGCCTTTACCGTTGCGTGATGCAGCCCACGTGCAAGGATTCCACTGCAGCCGTCGTCCCACAGCCTGCCTCTGCCACTACGTCCGCCACGCAGCGGCCTGCGCTCAGGGCCTCTGCGGCACTGCTGCCGCTGACGTCGGCGCATGGGTAGGCTTCAACTATGCAGCCGCGGCGCCGCCTTCTCTGCTGACGAGGTATGCCATCTCTTCTCTTCCTGTTGTGTGATGTTCTCTCCAAAGTGGCTCCCTGCTCTCCTTGTGTGTTAGGTTGTCTCATGGAATTTGGTCGGCGCTGTGCTGCTCCAGGTCTTTCCTGGTATGTCGTCGCTCACCGCCCATCAGCTGCTTGACAAATTGCCTGCAAGGTTTGTGCCCAGTCCTTCTCTCCTCTTTTGATCTCCATCAACAAGTTCCTGCTTCAAAATTACTATTTTCCCCACATCTAATCCAATCACAACGCCATAAACTTCCTCTGTTCTCCACAGCCGGAAGATATTCAGTTCTGTTTCGTGTCAAGACCAATGGGAGTGTCCTATAGTAGCTACCAGCCCTTAATAAATGGAATGAAATGAAATTTGTCAAGGCCGATGGGAGTATCATGCACTCATGCCCGCCTTGCTTGTTCAACCACTCGGCATCATCCATCCATCCATCCATCCATCAATGAAGGCAAGGCATTGGAACTGGCACATATTCCTCTCAACCTCTCAACTGACAGCAAACACCACACCAGCAGCTCTTCTTTAATTCGTGGTCTTCTTGGCAGATCTTATTATTAACCTTTCTGTTGAGTAGATGCAGTAAGGTAACAATCACAACACTACCAAGAAGCATGATACTTTCCCTGTTTTGCATCTATATTAGATGCAGGTCGTGTGTAGCTTGTTATTAAGCATTAAGCAGTGCAGATAATTCTCACAACATTACTAACCAGTGCAGCTAGCTCAAGTAAAGCTCACGTGTCACGTGTGTTATGCATTGTGCTTTTATAGTGTCGAGGAAACCTGTGAATTAGGTCTTTATTCACATGTTTGATGCTGCGAGATAGAAAAAGATCTACATTCAGATTAGCACACTGAAGTCATTGCCTGAAACAAATTAACATTCAGATCAGCAAAACCATTGCAATTTTCAGTAATTTAGATTACCAACAAAATGTTGCAACCCTTTAACCACGGTGGCATGATTGGTTATATTTTACTAAATCTTGGATTTCATGAATTTTCATTATATTCACAGGTTTCGACATTTCGATCTGCCAGCTGACGAGTTCCCATTCAAATTCTCCTACTAGAGCCACCAGTAACCCCTCATCTCGTGCAGGTACTATGGAATTTTCCCTTTTGCCTAATTATCAAATTAGTCAGGATATAAATGATTCACTGTTTTTTTGCTACTCTACGAAATATCCAATTGAATCCTTGTGCTTGAACTAGATATGCACATTTTCTAAATTCATGCCATGTCAAGTGTATATTCATTTATCGTTATGTAGGCAATTTTCTTGCAGTACTTCAAAAGCTCATTGATAATGTGGGAATTGCAGGACCGGATGTTTGCAAGTAACTGGGTTAGTTTAGAAAAGAGGGACGGAGAGCATAATTTACCACTAGAACTTGTGGTAGGTTCTCTTACATGGCTCATTATATTCAAACTTTGCCATGATATGTTTTTACATTGTTCTTGATTCATTCAAGTATAAGTAAAAGCTATTGGTTGCTTAGGAGATACTCCTTTTTATCTGAAGAAAGGTGCTTGGTCAGTGAGAAACTTATTTCCTGAGACTTCAAGAAACCAAGGTTTTTGATTGCCATGGAGTGAATAAATTTGCCACCTGAAAGAACTATTGTTGCCAACCAGGCAAAGTATTGTTTGTCCTTAGGCAAAGAAATGTACAATGTTTCATTTTAACAAAAAAGAAAAATACTAGGCATGCTGTATAGTTTTCAGTTAAAGGAAATTTACTGTTCTCAGTCAAGTAGGTGGAGGGCATGTGCGAGTGCGAGTGCGAGTGCGACCGGAGGGCTGGGTGCTCCGTTAATCTTGTCTAGATACATTGCTTTCCCTTATGCTGTGTGTGCTTCCTTCACCAGGTCTCAGCCAGATCAAGGATGGCCGGGAGGTCACCAAGTATCTCATTAAATAACAATATGTGTGCGCAGGTACAATCCTCTTCTACAGGTCAGTTTACTCTTGCATATCATAGATATTGGACGATATGCCTCTTTTTAGTGTGTTAGTATACTTTGCCTGGACTTATGAAAAGAGTCAAGGCCATCTAATTATGAAAAGAGTCAATATTATGAGTGGATGCTCTGAGTGAAAAATAATTCTCAATTAGTTTTTGAGTCAATGAAATTGAGCTGCTCAGTTTTCTCGGGGAAAAGAAGATAATGGAGCAATAAAAATGAAAAAGTTAGATATTATAACAAAAACTCTGGGCAAGAATAGCCTAGAGGAAACAGATATATTGCATCATGTGTTGCCATGACTTCCTAGATACAACACATTATTCAAAGAACTTTATGGTTGTGCAAGAAAGACATGAGTTATGGGTTGTACATGACCCTGATTATGAAGCTACAAATCAACATATATCAGGTATTAATTTACATAACTAGAATTGACATTATTAGAACACATTTGGAAAGATTTGATGTTTCTGGCTAAACTGAAAGGAATTACGCACACTTGAGCTTTTGTGAATCTTTTTTTCTGGCTAACTAGAATTGTGCACAAATCAACATCTTATGCTGCTAACTTTTTGGCAACACCACAGGCGAGTTGTTGGAAAACCGTCAGAAGCCACACTGGAAGAAGCCACTGGGGGAAATTCTGAAACTGAACTCTGATGGCGCTTGCAGCGAGGTGAGGAAGGATGGCGGGTGGGGTTTTGTGATCAGAAATGACCGAGGCCGTGTGATTAGAGCAGGCGCAGGCAGGGAGGAGTTTTTACTGAATGCCTTTCATGCAGAATTGTTGGGCTGTGTGCTGCGGGGCTGGAGGAAGGTATCCGATTGGGAACTACACATTTAATCATTGAAAACCGATGCTTCCCTTGTTAAAGCAGCGTTGGAATTAGCCGATTACAGGTTGTCGGAGGTAGGAGGTATCATAACTGAAATAAAGCTTTGTTAGCTACAGATTTCCCTTCTTGTACTGTTAGCGTTTGTAATCGCGTGTGTAACAGGATCATGCACACTCCTTGGCCGCATTTGGTTGTAAATTTCCCAGTGGACAGTTTGCCACTTGGAAGGGTGTCCCTCACGAAGTTGAGGATATTGTGACCAACGATTTGACTGGTGTACATGAGCAATGAAAAGCACCTTGATAAAAAAAATGATTGATATGCAATGACCCTGAGAACATAGTTTATTTGGTCACGTTGAAATAGTTAACGAAAAGTAGAAAACTAATAGGTGGAGTCAAATGCTGAAAACAAATAAATATTGTCCGGTCAGATTTGACTATTTGATTTTTTTTTCTTTGTTGCTCACAATATGGTGCTTCTTCTTTAATTTTCTAGATAATTGGCAAACATGAGGTGAATCTGACGAGGGATAAAATGCCTAACTTGCGATGAAAAGTTCCATGCTTAGAAACAAAACATAATCCATGTTTGGTCGTTTGATTTGGAATTGCACATCACGATTTCTGCTATATGCTTCTTTTATTGCATTGAAAATTTCTTGTTCCTCGTGACTGTTAATTTCACGAACTCTGTTTTTTTTTGACTAAATATCACTTTAACGTGGGTATTTAGTTTCACAGTATCATTATCTTTTCATGCGATCCATATGTTTATAGCTAAAAAATTTAGTTGTCCCGTAGCAACGCACGGGCATGAACCTAGTTTTTATAAAGGGAAAAATACACGGCCCACGCGACCCTAGTGAAACGGTTACCAAAAATTACCGTTCCGCAATCAATGGCATGCACAACGGAAAAGGAAAGCAACGATCCATTCAGATCTCAACGGTCAGATGCCAAAACTGTTCACAGGGAAACAATGCAGAAAAAGGATACAACAAGTCGGTAACAGCACTACACTACAGCCAAAGCATGCAGATACAAAGAAGAACTCGGACACAGTGGCAGACAACTCGGCCTTCAGCAGAGACAATCTTATTCATTATTTCCTGATTGGAAGAACATTGAGATTACAACAGAGTACAAGATCTGATAAATTCAACAAAGAAAGCAAAGGAAATCATTCTAGAGTGGCAGCAAAGAACCTAGTGGAATTCGAGGTTGCAACCCTCCGCACCAAGATTCGATATTGCCAAGCAGGATAAAACAACCCGGACGTACTTTTCTCCAAAGGAAAGATGCACATCTAGATTGCTATAGATGGCAGAGGCGGCACCCACAAGTCATCCAAGATTGACAAAAGAACTCGGCACCTCCTCCCAAAACGTGCTGATCTGCACCGGACTGAGCCAGCCATGATGGCACAGCAGAAGACAGAACAATGGCTGATCTACAACAAACTGTCGAAGAACAAGCCGGACCACGCGCCAATCATCACTGTAAGGAGAGCAAAAAGGATAGAGGGCAGGCACTTGAACACCAGGCAGCGCAACATGCACCACCTATATCACAAGTCCTACACCATTTGCCTCAATGCCCCTTACAGCTAAATACCACCTCGAGACTAGCCTGCTACTAGTCTCAATCACAAGACCTACACCATTTGCTAACAGAAGGGATAGAAGAGAGAGAACAAGCCCGGGGGCTCATCAAGTTCGCAAATTATAATACACATGGTTACAAGGAAATAGAGAGAAGACTACAAGCGAGACAAGAACAAGAAGCATCACACCGACAAGTATTTATAGAGCAACAACAGGTGCACATACACCAAGTCTAGGAAGAAATAAGATTCTAAAAGGACAATCCTCATGAGTCACAAGGACTACAGTAAAAGTCAGGCATGACCAGACTACCACGAGGGAACAATACATACCCAGGGCAGTCACAGTACAAGATAAAGCATATCCGAGAGAATATGCAACAACAACAGTACAACCCGTGAGGACATGCATTGAATTGTTCAACAGCCAGATTAACAGCAGCAAGGATCGGTCAAAGAAACAACCTGGAACCCAGAAAAGAATCCGTCATCACAAGAAAAGCAAGCATCAAGACAAAACGGAATTGGAGAATACATTCATCTTCTCAATTACAAGGATACAAGATTACACGGTTTACAGAATGACAATAAGAAGGAGTCTCTAAATACCTTGATAAGTAACCCTGAGGAATGCGACTACTACAAAAGACCACAAGTCACAAAATACAAAGATAAAACCAAGGCCACAATAGAATCACCGTGGTAAAGAACAAGAGAACCCTGGTTAATGCCTAGCAGAATAAAAACAACCCAGATACACTACAGCTACAGAAGATGAAGCAAATCCTAGGTTGTGGACAGGGAGACAGCCACGTCCTGGACGAGCACACCGATATGGTCACCTCCAACTCAGGGTCAGCCAGCAGGAGTTAGGTGTAAGCATTGACCGCCAAGAAAGTGGAGCGCACCACATCTCCCAACCCAAGACCAGCAACAGCGACAACCCGAAGATTGAAAGGCAGATAGAGCAAGCATGGAAGCCACATCACAAGAACTCTTCTACCTGCTCCCTCAAACTTCTCAGGAAAACCTCCCCGAGGGATTAGTCTGCTTCTAACCCCTTTCACAAGAACTCTTCTAACTGCCAACGCGAAAGTGATCAAGTATACAAAAGCCCGGGGGCTGCTCAACCTCACACACCAGTATATCTATGAATGAAGAAAAGATTGAAGAAGAAATTTCCTACTCAAGGCCGAATCACAACCAGCAAAGAAGGTATTTATAGCAAGCCGGAGGCAAGCAAGGCTAAAGATCACGAGAAAGAAAGAAGAAAAGAACAAAAGAGCAAAGCAACAAAGTCAAATAGTGCCCAAAAGCAAGATTCCTGACAAAAAGTAAAAAGAAGATGCTCAATCATGGGTATACAGAACCCATCTGTGACCAGCAAACGACAAAGACCAAAGGAGTACAAATCAAGAACCTTCTTGTCGGTGTTTCGGACCAGGGGATCCTCAACCGACTAGTGAATTTGTTCTACGTGCTCCCGATCCCAGATGGTGATGCAAAGAGACATAAGATTTATACTGGTTTGGGCAATCGGTACCCTACGTCCAGTCTGAGAGATCGAACTTGTATTCCTTGCACTGAAGTGCTCGTAGTAGGGGGTTAAAAGCTAAGGGAAGGAGGGAACTAGTCCCAAGTCTCGGCAAGGTGTTGTGTGGGCCGTCTGAGACGTTGCTCTCAAGCGGCGGGAATATGTGCGTGTGTGTGTTACAAGGTGTTCTCTCCCCCCTAAGTGGTCCAAGTCTTCTCCTTTTATAGTTGAAGGGAGGACAAGGACAGTACATGTATTACTATGCGGCGTCATGCCAACAGGGGCGGCATGTCCAAACCCTGGTCGTCGGAGTGGTCCATCCTTGGAGTACTGGGGCGGCGTGGTCGTCCCATCATATCCTGTGCGTACCTTAGAATGGGGTACCCCAAGCAAAACATCAAATGGGTCACTAAAGTCCCATCTAAAAAAATAAAAGCTAGAAGGTAAGTCGTGGGCCCCTCACCCGCCACGATCGAGCCCACTGGGCCCTCCCCCTCCTCGCCTCGAGCCTCGAGCAGGAGGTCTCGGCATCCCGACGCAAACTCCGCTTTGTGCGAGGCTCCCCCAGGAATGCCTCGGAGTGGACGCGGCGGCGAACGTGCCAGCCACCGTGGAGGGACTGTACGCGAGGCCGAGACTTTGGTCGGTGCCGAGGCTTGCACTGCGGTGGGGGGGTCTCGGCAGGCATGAACCCCAAGATCGCCGAGGCCCTGGTGTACAGTGCTGAGGCCTTGGCTGATCATGGGTACAGCGTTAGGACACAGTGGCTGGTAATCCCCGTCGTACCCTGTCCCAGCCGATATGGCGCTGATCGTGGACACAGTGTTAGGACACAGTGGCCGGTAATCCCCGCCGTGCCCTGTCCCGGCCGGTATGGCGCTGATGCGACCTCGGGTCGCGTCGGCCATCCTGTGGCGTTAAGCCACCGTCCGGCTGAGATTGCGGGAGTGGTTGAAGCATTAATGAGACATGACGCGCTGTCGAGAGGATCGGCCGAGGCGGGGGGCGATGGACTGCGGACGAGCCAGCCTCGAGCGATACGGAGAATGAGGCCTCACACAAGACGGAGATCAGGCTCCTTGCCGAGGCCTCGCGCGATACGGAGAACGCGCCTCCTGCCGAGGCCTTCTGTGGAGGGCTTCGGGCGAGGCGGAGACGGCGTTCCCTGCCAAGGCCTTCCCTAGGGAGCCTCGCACGAAGCGGAGTTTGCATCAGGATGCCAAGACCTCCTGCTCGAGGCCCGAGGCGAGGAGGGGGAGGGCCCAGTGGACTCGATCATGGCGGGTGAGGGGCCCACGACTTACCTTCTAGCTTTTATTTTTTTAGATGGGACTTTAGCGACCCATTTGATATTTTGCTTGGGGTACCCCATTCTAAGGTACCCGATAGTAGCCCCCGAGCCTCGGGGGGAGTGCGTGCACTCCCCCTGGGGTTTTGCCGAGGCTTGGTTCATACCTACCCCGTAGGAATTGGGGTTTGTTTTTTTTTGAGGTTCCGGTGGGTGCACGCGAGCGCACCCGCCGGGTGTAGCCCCCGAGCCCCCGGAGGAGTGGAGTTACTCCTCCAGGGGCTTTTTTTATTTTCGTGTCTGGATGAGTAGTTCTTATTGCATTTGCCGAGCCCCCAAGCGCAAGTTCGGGTTGCGGGGGTCTCGGCAAGGCTGCAGGAAGAAGCCCTCTAGCCTCCGCACGGAGCGAGAGGTTCGTCAGGGGTCCCCTAACTTTGGGTATGATCCTCACGCTTCCTTTCGCTCGGAAGGAGGGGTGGAATGTGCCAGGCTACCCTCAATGGGCACGAGCGTGGACACTTCCAGCGAGCTGTTAGCGGGTAGTCCGAGTGGAGGCCTGAGCCCCGTTCGCTGGGGGACGGCTAGTGGTCCAGAGACGCACTCCAAGAGTACCAGGGGGTTTCTCTAGTGGGTGCTGAGGCCATTCGCGGGCCTCGGTGGCTCGGTGCCTCCCTACGGTGGGATCCCATTTGGATACTTCCCCGCCGGTCTCGGACACGACTTAGGGCGCTCCGAGCGACCGTTTGCTCGGGCCTGGGCCATTCATAGGCTCGCCCTGATGTCGTCCCTGACTCTGTTGCCCTGGGGCGGCTGTCGAAACCTTTTGGAGGCCCAGCCTTCGAACCCCTGGACCGTAACGGGCTCGGTGCCCTTTTATCGTGTTTGTAGCGAAACCTCTAGCGCGGTTTTGGACTGTTTGTCTTTGTTTTGGGTGTTCTGGCCCTTTCATCTGATCTTCACATGTCCCTTTCGTTCAGACGGAGGGTTATTTTGCCGAGCCCATTCTGGTCTCGGCAAGGTTGCAGGAAGAGCCCCTAGCCTCTGCGTGAGAGGGCCGTCGGGAGTTCCCCTGGCTTTTTATACGCCCCTCGCGCGTGATGGTTTGTTTGCCGAGGCCCCTTTGGGCGCGAGCCCGGGTCGTGGGGTCTCGGCATATTTGTAGGGGGAGCCCCCTAGCCTCTGAGAAGGACGTCGGGGGTTCCCCTGACTTTTTTATGCGACCCTCGCGCTTCCTTTTCGCTCGGAAGGAGGGGTGGAATGTGCCTCGCTACCCTCGATGGGCACGAGCGGTGGCACTTCCGGTGGGCTATTATCGGGTAGTCCGAGTGGAGGCCCGAACCCCGTTCGTTAGGGGATGGCTAGCGGTCTAGAGACGCACTCCAAGAGTACCAGAGGATTTCTCTAGTGGGTGCCGAGGCCGTTCGTTGGGCCTCGGTGGCTCGGTGCCTCCCTACGGTGGGATCCCATTCGGATACTTTCCTGCCGGTCTCGGACACGACTTTGGGCGTCCCAAGCGTTTCGCTCGCTTGGGTCTCAGCCTCGTATAGGCTCGCTCGCAGTCACCCCTGACTCTGTTATCCTAGGGTAGCTATCGAAACCCTTTGGGTCCAGCCTTCGAACCCCTGGATCATAATAGGCTCAGAGCCCGGTTCCTTCCTATGAAAGGAACAGGCCATGGGAAATATCTTCCCTATTGGCTCGGCCGCGGGTGGCGCGCCTTTTGAGGCAGTTTCATGGGGAGGCGAAACGACGCCTGTTGCCATAATGGCCGAGCGCGACGTGATGGACGGGACGTAACTGTCCTCGCATTTAATGCGGGAGACATGGGCGCGTGGGCCGCCGAAATCGGCTCGTGGTTAACCGCGCCGGACGGGGGAAAACCTCCCCGATTTGGTCGCCCGCTCGTTTCGCCTGCACCTCTACATCCCGGCCCAACTCGCGTCCCCCAACCGCCGGTGGTACACGAGTTGGTTTTACCTCCGCAACGACGACGGAGGACTTCCCCCTTATACTGGGCGGATTGTGGGGAGTTGCCCGGAGAAATGGAAGTGGGGCATCCCGAAGGTCGACCAGCCCAAGCTGGAGCCACTCCTAGAGGGGCTGGCGAGGCTGCGAAGCCATGGCCTCACGGTCACTGTGGTCGTGGCCGCCTTCCACCGTCGGAGGGTGCTGCCGCTGATGGCTCGGCAGCGGCAGCTGTTTGAGATGAGGCCGGGTGAGCCCGTTGAAGGCACCCGAATGTCTTCCTCCGCCCTCTCCGATGAGGAAATTCACCGTCGGGTGGGGGAGACGGTAGATGCGAAGTTGAGGGGCGGCAACCTGACTCCCTTCGCGATGCGACCGTCGTGGGGGTTCCTTTCGCTGGTAAGTCGAGTGCCGCTGTGGCCTCTGAGCCTCTTCAATCTCCCTTCATCCTTTGTTTCCTCATGCGCGTTTGTTGTTCCTTCAGGGGGATGAGGGACGTGCGCTCCTCCCCGCCGCCCATTCCCGAGGACGCGGGGCAGCGGGCGATCAACCGCGCTCATGCCGACGCGCAGAAGAAGTGAAAGGACGCTAAGGCGGCGAAGCGCACGAAGCACATCCTTGCGCGCGAGGCATTGGATAAGCGCCGCCGTCAGCAACGGAAGGATGGTCTCCCATTGGAGGAATCCCCGTCGACGTCGTTGTCGACGGAGGCCTCGGACGGGAATGACAAGGGCGAGGGAGGGCGAGGTCCCCTGGACCACCTTCCTGATGTCATGGAGGTGGCACCCAAGGCGTCGGCAAGCAGCCCGGCACCCCCGAGAAGGGGAGGAGAAGCGGACTCGGGGCCGGTGGTTGCCCACTCTAGGGCCGAGGCCAATACGCCCGAGGCGCGGGCGTTAGGCAAACGCGCCGTCAGCCTAGTAGGCTCGGCGGTCGTGGCGGAGCAGGTAGCGGTGGAGGCAATGCCACCGCCCCCGCAGAGGACCGAAGGGGCGCCGGGGTCCACTGAGGACCGACCGGCGCCGATGGATACGGATGCGACGTCACTGCCGCTGCCTCCGCCGTTGCGGATGAGGTTTGCTGTGGCGAAGCGGGGGCCGCCCCGTTCTAAGTAAGTGTATTTTTGGCAGGGTCGTAGTGTCTTCCGTTCGCTTTTTTGGTCTCGCGCTGACCCTGTAGGTTAATTTTCTTTAGTCGGAAGCGGCCTGCGGATGACCTCCCCTTGGCGCCCCTCAAGGCGCTTAAGGCGAGCCCCGGCTCCTCCGCCCACTGGGTGGCGGAGGCACAAGCCGCCATCCAACGTGGCGCGGCGTTGGCGAGGGTCAACCCATAGGAACCGGCCGCCCAAGGAAGGGTTGCCGAGGCGGCCCCTACATGGTCGGATGGGGCCGTCGTGCCCTTTGTTGCCGAGGCTCCCGGGGCCTCCGAGGCTGGGGCAACGGAGGCCCAGGCGCCTACGACCGCCGAGACCGCAGTGTCTGCGGTTGGTGTTTCTGCGTCTGCCGAGGCCACAACGGCGGAGGCCGGAGCCCCTGATACCGCCGAGGCCGTGATTGCAGAGGCCGGAGCTCCCAAGGTCACCACGGCTGTCGTGATGGCGGCGAGGCCATCTGTGCAGGAGGCAGAGATGTAGGCGGCGGAGGCCTCGACCGTGCCCATGGCTCAGGGCCCACCGTTGTTGCGGGAGAGCGCCCGAGAGACGGAGGTCTATCCGATCTCCTCCGATGATACTTCCTAGGCGCGGGAGGTGGTTGGCGCCGAGGAGACCGATGCCGTAGAGCAGCCGGTGCCGCTCTTGGGCGAGGGAAGCTCGGCCCTCGTGCGGGTGCGACCCGAGCCCCGCGGGTGGGATCACCCGCGGGTACTGTGGCGGAGCCGGGACGACCCTGAGGGGGAGCCTCTGTTCGCCCTCGAGGACACGGCCAAGGGTAGGCGCTGGAGCACCTTCGAGCAGTACCACGAGCTGGCGAAGCGGTCGCTACGGACAGCACTATCCGTGGTGGCCGACGAACTGCCCGGAGTCGCCCAGGTTCGTGTTTTCCTTTCTCGCGTGACGTTGTTCTTTTCTCGGTTTTGTCGCAATCGACGACCTCTGCTCTGCCTCCTCAGGAGCTCGAGACCCGGTCCCTCGGGAAGTTGGTCTTCCTCTGGCGGGAGAGGGGAATCTGGGACCAGCTTCAGCGGCAGAGGGGCCTTCTTGCCGATGCTAACGAGCTCCTATCGGCACGAAGCACGGAGGTGGAGGACCTCCGCCTTCGCTGTGCCAACACGAGGGCCGAGGCGGCCACAGCTCAGACGCAGCTCGCCCCCTTGGTGGCGCAGATCAAGGAGCTGGAGGAGGAGCTTACCCACGCCGTCAGCGATCGGGATGCCTTTAGATCCCGGGCTAAAGAAGCGACGGCCTCGGGCAAGGCCCTCGCCGGGCAGCTGGGGGTAGAGGAGAGTGCGCACCAGCTGACCAAAGGCACTTTGGACGAGGCCCTTGCTTTGGTTGAGGCCTCGCAAATCAAGGCTATAGTTTTGAGGGGGACGGTCAAGGGTGAGTTCCAGTCCCCTCGTTTCGTTTCCTTCTCCTTATGTTCGCTCCCTAACTTCTTTGTATGACGTAGAGCTGGGGAGTGAAGCTTCTAGGGCGGCGGCCGAGACCCGACGCTGGGAGCAGAAGGCCAAGGGTGAGTTCCGTGGGCTTCTATCCTTAACTTGGGTTGTTTTTTCTCTGGCTCGACCTCATTCCATTTTCCGCGGTGCAGAGTCAGAGGCAGAGTTCGCTCGGGCCACCGAGGCTTCCAGCGCGGTGCAGACAGTGCTCAACACCGAGATCGAGGAGCACGAGGCGCTGAAACGTGCTGCCCTTTCTGCCTATGAGGCCTTGGAGGTCGAGGGGGTTTAGTCAGGCAGCTCCCTTAGGAGTCGCTTGATTGCGCTGAGCAGCCAGGTGCGCGAGCGACTCCGAGGGGCGCTGCACACGGGTGTCAAGCGGGCGATGGCCGTCATCTCCTCTCACTACCTTGGCATCGACCTCCCGGCCATCAGTGATGGCTATGTTCTACCTGATGATGACGAGGAGGCCAACGCGGCGGTCGCAAAGCTGATGGAGGCGGTGGAGGGCCCTGGCACGGCGCTGGCAACGCTCTTCGAAGAGGAGGTGGTTCCTCCCCCACCATCTGCCGGTGCTGAAGGCCCTGAGCCTTAATCTGGGCCCCGGGGGCTATGTAAAGATAGAACAGGGGTTATTTTTGTATCATAACGTTTGTGGCCGTCGAGGCCCTTGTTTCTGAAGTATTTATGTTTCTTAGTTGTTTTCTCATGCTTCCGAGCCTTTGTCCTCTGTTGCTTCTGATCAGATTTCGTTTTGCAAAATACCCCTTTGGGGCCTAAGCCGTCCCTTGAGCGAGAGGTAGTGAGGGAGTGCCGTAGCCCAGGGGCGTAGGCCGTCTCACGACTCTACTGGCCTCTTGCTTAGGAAACAGACCTTGGTCCGAGGAGTCTTTACAAACAATTCGTCAGAGCCTGCTAGAGTCTTGGCGTAGGATTTTTTGCGAAAAACAACTAAAGAATAGTGCATGGGACCTAGGGGGAGTCCCCCATCTAGCCCCCGAGGGAGGCTTGGTTCTGCCAAGGCAGAGCCGAGTCTCCCTTGTCGTGTTGATCGTATTGCCAAGACCTACGATGGGCTCGGGGGGTTTCTCGAAAAATAAGACCAACTAAAGAACGCTTTTTAATTGTATTTCGGGAAATGACATATACAATGCTTGGAAATTTAGGGATAAAAGCAACGTAGCTGTTCTATATTCCAAGCGTTGGTGAAGATTTCGCCCTTCTCGTTGGCCAGCTTGTAGGTCCCGGGCTTCAGTACTTGGGCGACGATGTACGATCCTTCCCATGGCGGGGTCAGCTTGTGACGACCCTTGTTGCTCTGTGCTAGCCTCAACACCAGGTTGCCTACCTTCAAGTCTCGGCCTCGGACGTGTTGGGCCTGATAGTGCCGCAGGCTCTGCTGGTACTTGGCCGAGTGTAGTAGCGCGACGTCTCGGGCTTCCTCCAGCTGATCAAGGGCGTCCTCTCGGGTGGTGCGGTTACTTTGCTCGTTATAGGCTTGCAGCCTCAGGGAACCATATTCCAGGTCGGTGGGGAGGATGACCTCAGCCCCATAGACCAGGAAGAAAGGCGTGAATCCCGTGGCTCGGCTTGGAGTATTCCTTAGGCTCCAGATGACCGACGGGAGTTCGGCGAGCCATTTCTTGCCAAACTTTTTCAACCGGTTGTGAATCCTTGGCTTGAGGCCTTGTAGGATCATGCCGTTGGCACGCTCTACTTGGCCGTTGGTCCTTGGGTGTCCTACGGCCGACCAGGCCACACGGATGTGGTGGTCATCGCAGAACATCAGGAACTTTTTGTCGGTGAACTACGTCGCGTTGTCGGTGATGATGGTGTTGGGGACCCCAAACCTGTGGATAATGTCAGTGAAGAACAGCACCGCCTGCTCGGATTTGATTCGATTGATCGGACGAGCCTCGATCCATTTGGAGAACTTATCGATTGATACCAGTAGATGGGTGTAGCCCCCGGGGGCCTTTTGCAGAGGCCCGACCATGTCGAGCCCCCACACGGCGAACGGCCATGTGATGGGGATGGTTTGCAGGGCCAGGGCCGGGAGATGTGTCTGCCGAGCGTAGTACTGGCATCCTTCGCAGGAGCGTACTAGCTTGGTAGCATCGGCGACCGCCGTTGGCCAGTAGAACCCTTGGCGGAAAGCATTCCCTACGAGCGTCCGAGGTGCCACATGGTGCCCGCAGGCGCCTGCGTGTAAGTCCCAAAGCAGGGCCTGGCCCGCCTTGGCACTGATACAACGTTGGAGGACACCCGAGGGACTTTGCCTATACAATTCGCCATTGTAGAGGGCGTAGGTCTTGGCTCGGCGCGCGAGCCATCGCGCTTCGGTCCTGTCGTCAGGGAGATCCCCCTGATCAAGCCAACCGAGGAACGGGACCCGCCAATCCGCGTCCTAATCTATCTGCAGAGGCTCGGCGTTGACCTCCATGACCTCGGGCTCGGTCGAGGGGGTCTCGGCAGCAGAGGGGGCGTCGGGCTTCACCATGGGCTCCATAGGTGGGCCCTCCTCTGTTGTCGAGGTGCAGCTGATGGAAGGTTTGTGGAGGTCCCTGACGAAGACGTTCGGGGGGACCGGGGCTCGCGCCGAGGCCATCTTTGCTAGCTCGTCGGCGGCCTCGTTGTATTTCCGCACGACGTGATTTAGTTCGAGACCGTCGAACTTATCTTCTAGGCGTCGTACCATCTTACAGTAAGCCTCCATTTTGGGGTCGAGGCAGTTTGACTCCTTCATCACTTGATCTATGACGAGCCGCGAGTCGCCTCGGACGTCGAGGCGCCGTGCCCCAAGCTCGATGGCGACTTGCAAGCCATTGATGAGGGCCTCGTATTCGGCCACATTGTTGGAGGCGGTGAAGTGGAGCCGCACCATGTAGTGCATGTGTACTTCGAGGGGCGAAATGAAGAGCAGGCCCGCGCTTGCCCCAGTCTTCATCAGGGATCCGTCGAAGTATAGGGTCCAGCATTCCATCTGAATTTGAGCAGGCGGTAGTTGGGTATCTGTCCATTCAGCTATGAAATCGGCCAAGACCTGAGACTTGATCGCTTTTCGAGGCGCAAAGGTCAAGGTTTCCCCCATAAGCTCAACAGCCCACTTGGCTATCCTGCCCGAGGCCTCCCAGTTATGAACTATCTCGCCCAGGGGGAAGGATGATACCACAGTCACCGGGTGCGACTCAAAGTAGTGGCGCAGTTTGCGCCGGGCCAGGACTACAGCGTAGACCAGCTTCTAGATGTGGGGGTAGCGTGCTTTGGTCTCGGAGAGCACCTTGCTGATGAAATAAACGGGTCGTTGGGTGGGCAGAGTATGCCCTTCTTCCTGTCTCTCTACCACTATGGCGGCGCTGACCACTTGGGTCGTTGCGGCGACGTAGAGTAAGAGGGCCTCGTCCATGGCCGGGGGTATAGGATGGGAGGATTGGTGAGCATCCTCTTGAGTCTATCGAGGGCTTCCTCGGCCTCGGGGGTCCAAGAAAAACGCTCGGACTTTCTCAAGAGTCGGTACAGAGGCAAGCCTTTTTCGCCGAGGCGTGAGATGAAGCGGCTCAGGGCCGCAAGGCATCCCATGACCCTTTGCACTCCCTTGATGTCTCTGATTGGTCCCATGCTGGTTATGGCCGAGACCTTCTCTAGGTTGGCTTCAATGCCGCGTTCCGAGACTATGAATCCCAAGAGCATGCCTCGGGGGACCCCGAACACACACTTCTCGGGATTGAGCTTGATGCCCTTCTCCCTAAGGCATTTGAAGGTTATCCTTAAGTCGTTGATGAGACCCTCGGCCTTCCTGGTCTTGACTATGATGTCGTCTATGTAGGCCTCGACGGTCTGCCCAATGTTGTCGTCAAAGACCTGGGTCATGCATCGTTGGTATGTGGCACCTGCGTTTCTGAGGCCGAAGGGCATCGTGACGTAGCAGTACATGCCGAATGGTGTGATGAAAGAAGTCGCGAGCTGGTCGGACTCTTTCATCTTGATCTGATGGTAACCAGAATACGCATCGAGGAAAGACAGGGTCTCGCACCCTGCGGTGGAGTCAACGATTTGATCGATTCGAGGTAATGGGAAGGGGACCTTTGGACAGGCTTTGTTCAAATCGGTGTAGTCTACACACATTCTCCATTTCCCATTTTTCTTCTTGACCAACACGGGGTTAGCCAACCACTCTAGGTGGGTCACTTCCTTGATGAACCCGGCCGCCAAGAGTTTCTGTATCTCCTCACCGATGGCCCTGCGCTTTTCCTCATCGAAGCGGCGCAGGTGTTGTCTCGCGGGTCTAGATCTGGCCTGGATGTCCAGGGCGTGCTCGGCGACCTCCCTTGGTATGCCCGGCATGTCCGAGGGACTCCATGCGAATATGTCGGCGTTCGCGCGGAGAAAGTCGACGAGCACGGCTTCCTATTTGATGTCAAGGGAGGTGCTAATCCTTAGCGCTCGGTCATCGGGGCAGGCGGGGTCGACCGGGATGAGTTTGGTGGTTTCCGCGGGCTCGAATGCCCCCGCGCGACGCTTGGAGTCAGGTACCTCACCACTGAGTTGGTTGAGGTGGGCGATGAGGGTCTCGGCCTCTGCAAGAGCCTCGGCGTACTCGATGCATTCGACATCGCAGTCATACGCATGTTCGTACGTGGACTCGACCGTGATGACGCCGCTAGGGCCTGGCATTTTGAGCTTGAGGTAGGTATAGTTGGGCACTGCCATGAACTTGGCGTAGCACGGCTGCCCCAGGATGGCGTGGTAGGCTCCCCCGAACCCGACTACCTCGAAGGTGAGGACTTCCTTGTGGTAGTTGGAGGGGGTGCCGAAGCAGACAAGAAGGTCGATGCGCCCGAGGGGTCGCGTGCGCTTCCCTGGCACGATGCCGTGGAAGGGTGCGACGTCGCCTTGGAGCCTTGACCGGTCGATCTCCAAGAGCTCCAGGGTGTTGGCGTAGAGGATGTTGAGGCCGCTGCCTCCATCCATCAACACTTTGGAGAGTCGGGTGTTGCCAATGATCGGGTCGACGACCAGTGGGTACTGCCCGGGATTCTGAATATGGTCAGGGTGGTCATCTCGATCGAAGGTGATCACCTCTCGAGACCAGTCGAGGTACTGGGGGGTGGCCACCTTGACCGAGAAGACCTCTCGGCGTTCCCTCTTGCGCTGCCATGCCGTAAGGCAGGCGGAGGGCCCACCGAAGATCATGAAGGTGTTGCGTACCTCGGGGAACCCGTCGTCCTTGTCTTCGTCCTGGCCGCCGGTGCCCTTCTGCTTGGCGTCATCGTCGGGGAGCCCGAGCTTGGCGTAGTAACGCCGCAGCATGGTGCAATCCTCAAGAGCGTGCTTGACCGGGCCCTGGTGGTAAGGGCAGGGTTTCTTGAGCATGTCGTCGAAGGGCCTGGGGCCTTTGAAGCCTCGGGGGTTCTTGCGTTCTACGGCTGCGACCAGATCAGCCTCCAGGACCTCCTGTTTCCCCAGGCGCCCCTTTTTCTTTCTCTTAGGGAGGTGGGAGGCTGAGGCCTCGGGGGCCTCGTCCCTCCGCTTACCCTTGGTGTTGGTGTCGGGGAAGATGGCTCCGACAGCCTCTTCACTCGAGGCGAAGCTGGTGGCGATGTCGAGAAGCGTGGCAGTAGAGCGCGGCACATTCCGACCTAACTCTTGGACCAAGTCCCGATAAGTGGTGCCGGAGAGGAAAGCTTAGACGATCTCCGAATCGCCGACACTAGGCAACTCGGTGCACTGTTTGGAGAAGCGCCAGATGAAGTCTCGGAGAGACTCGTCCGGCTTCTGGCGACAGTTCTTAAGGTCCCAAGAGTTCCCAGGGCGCACGTATGTGCCCTGGAAGTTCCCGACGAAGATCCTAACCAGGTCGCGCCAGTCGTGGATTTGCGAGGGAGGAAGGTGCTCGAGCTAGGCTCACGCCGAGTCCGACAGGAGCAAGGGGAGATTGCGGATGATGAGCAGGTCATCGTCCGCGCCACCCAGCTGGTAGGCCAGGCGGTAATCGGTAAGCCAGAGCTCCGGGTTGGTCTCGCCGCTGTACCTTGCGAGATTGGCTGGCTGCCAGAACCGGGTGGGAAAAAGAGCAGCATGGATGGCCCTGCTGAAGACCCGAGGGCCTGGCGGTTCAGGGGAAGGACTGCGGTCCTCCCCACTGTCGTAGCGACCACCCCGGTGTGGGTGGTAGCCCGGAGCGGGCCCCTCGTTGTCGTGGCGTCGTAGCGTGCTGACCACCTCATGGTCTCTCTGCACCTCGCATCGATTGCCGAGGCGGTCCAGAAGCATGGGGACCCTGTGGGCTATTGGCGCTCGGTCGGGCTCGGGGCGAGCCGGGGCTTCCCTCTCCTACCGAGGCGGTGCCGTGGGTAGGTTCGAGGCGCCCCCATGCCGTCGGGAGATGGAACTCTCAGCCTACTGAACCGCAGCGGTCTCTAGGAGATCGTGGAGCTCGCCGCGGACCCACCGCCCCTCCGTGGTAGAAGGCTCGGGCATTGCGTGGACTAGCATTGCCGCAGCCGCGATGTTCTGGCTAGCGCGATTGAAGACTGGGGGTTGCTCACTCCCTTCGTCGTCGTGGATGCGGTGATGCACATCGCGGGCCCTCCGTCGGGCTCCCCCGCCTTCGCCGCGGCCTCGCTGTTCTTGTTCGAGAGTGTCTTGAAGCTGCTGCAGAAGGAGTTGGTCTTGTTCGACCTTGGCCTGGAGCTCTCGGAGCTGCTCTAGGTCTGGGCGCTGAGGTCGTGCAAGAGCAACGTTCTCATTTTGTACGGCCGATAGGGCAATGCGTGGGGGCGTGGCGGCGCCCGCCCCTGGGCGAAGCGGGGAGCGGCTACCTGCCGCCTCATCCTCTTCGCCTGCCCTCGGCATCCCGAGCCCAACGTGGAAACACTCGCGAGTGGGATCATAAGTGCCTTCGTCGTCGGAGTCGGAGTAACCAAAGCAGTAGTCGCTTGTGGCCAAGAACTGGCGCAAAGCCCCAGAGTCGTGGAGCCCGGAGAAATCCACTCCGGGCCATGCCGCGTCCTCATCCGAGGAGTCGGTGTGGGTGTTTAGGTCGAGACCGAAGCGCTGGCAGCGCTCTGAGGGATCCTCGTGAGCGGCAGCGTATGCGTAGGCATAAGAAGCGGCGGCATTTCTCAACCCAAAGGGGTATGGGGATGGTGCCGTCGCCGGATTCTGCTCCGCCGGGGTCGGTTCTTCAGGGAGTGGGGGAGCGGAGCTTGATGACGGGCATCGCCGCGAGCCACCGGCGATTTTCCTTTGTCCAAGCTCAGGCCAGACAGGTCCCCAGCCAGGGACCCCGTACCAACAGCTGGTCGTAGGATATCGGCGGGGAGTGGCGTGCCGCCCCGGGTTCGCGTAGCGTCGGGGTGGCCTTGCTCGCGTCATGCCTGGCGAGCGCGGCGAGAGCGGCCGCCCGAGCGCCGCCTACGCCTGGGCTACCGGTGCGTAACTTCATCGTCGGACGGTGGGGCTCGAGGAGTGAGGAGTACCATGTCGTACTCATGCCCTAGAGACATGAACTCTAGGCTCCCGAACCAAACCATGGTGCCGAGACGCAATGGTCGTACGGGGTCTGTCATCTGGCACCTGCTGGGATGACGAAACTGACACGCAGAGTCCCCTACCACGGTGCCGACTAGTGAATTTGTTTTGCGTGCTCCCGATCCCGGATGGTGATGCAAAGAGACACAAGATTTATACTGGTTCGGGCAATCGGTACCCTACGTCCAGTCTGAGAGATCAAACTTGTATTCCTTGCACCGAAGTACTCGTAGTAGGGGTTACAAGCTAAGGGAAGGAGGGAACTAGTCCCAGGTCTCGGCAAGGTGTTGTGTGGGCCGTCTGAGACGTTGCTCTCAAGCGGCGGGAATATGTGCGTGTGTGTGTTACAAGGTGTTCTCTCCCCCCTAAGTGGTCCAAGTCTTCTCCTTTTATAGTTGAAGGGAGGACAAAGACAGTACATGTATTACTATGCGGCGTCATGCCAACAGGGGCGGCATGTCCGAACCCTGTGGCCTGTTCCTATGGCGGCGTGGTCGTCGGAGTGGTCCGTCCTTGGAGTACTGGGGCGGCGTGGTCGTCCCATCATATCCTGTGCGTCGTGGGAGCCCCGGGAATGCCTCGAAGTGGACGCGGCAGCGAACGTGCCAGCCACCGTGGAGGGACTGTACGCGAGGCCGAGACTTTGGTCGGTGCCGAGGCTTGCACTGTGGTGGGGGGGTCTCGGCAGGCACGAACCCCAAGATCGCCGAGGCCCTGGTGTACAGTGCCGAGGCCTTGGCTGATCATGGGTACAGCGTTAGGACACAGTGGCTGGTAATCCCCGTCGTACCCTGTCCCAGCCGGTATGGCGCTGATCGTGGACACAGTGTTAGGACACAGTGGCCGGTAATCCCCACCGTGCCATGTCCCGGCCGGTATGGCGCTGATGCGACCTCGGGTCGCGTCGGCCATCCTGTGGCGTTAAGCCACCGTCCGGCTGAGATTGCGGGAGTGGTTGAAGCATTAATGAGACATGACGCGCTGTCGGGAGGATTGGCCGAGGCGGGGGGCGACGGACTGCGGACAAGCCGGCCTCGAGCGATACGGAGAATGAGGCCTCGCGCGAGACGGAGATCAGGCACCTTGCCGAGGCCTCGCGCGAGAGGCCTCGCGCGATACGGAGAACGCGCCTCCTGCCGAGGCCTTCTGTGGAGGGCTTCGGGCGAGGCGGAGACGACGTTCCCTGCTGAGGCCTTCCCTAGGGAGCCTCGCACGAAGCGGAGTTTGCGTCGGGATGCCGAGACCTCCTGCTCGAGGCTCGAGGCAAGGAGGGGGAGGGCCCAGTGGGCTCGATCGTGGCGGGTGAGGGGCCCATGACTTACCTTCTAGCTTTTATTTTTTTAAATGGGACTTTAGCGACCCATTTGATGTTTTGCTTGGGGTACCCCATTCTAAGGTGCCCGACACTTCTACCGGCTTCTTCTCAACAGAAAAGAACCCGGAGAAGGCTCGGGGGCTGCAAGTACCCACCATAGAAAAATACATTTTCAATTTTTCGACCCTCCAACTTTTTGTACCAAAAAACAAGAGGCTCGAGGGCTACACTCAATGAGTGCAATTTTTTGCAAAATTGCACTGGCTGCACTCAAAGGAAAAGAACTCGGAGGACATCAAGACAGAAAGATCCTCTAGCTTTTTGTGCCAAATAGTAAGAGGCTCGGGGGCTACACTCACTGAGTGCACTTTTTCAGCAAAAATGCACATCAGCCAAAAGAAGAATCAAATAAGACCATCTCAAGATTTCACTTCAAGAAGAACCCCGATCAAAGTCTACAACAACTCGGCCCTTGAAGCTCAATCATGAAATGCTTGGGGGCTTGTCGATGGGGAACCCTACGGGCCCCCCAAAGACCGTATTATAGGGAAGTGGGCATTGGTAACAAGGCCCACAGCCTAATCACCAAAGAAGAACACAGAGCAAAGCAACGTGCAAGACCAAAATTCCAACTCGAACTATCCAAGGAAAGACGCCCGAAGCATAGCTTAGGACTCTGACCTTGTATCCGAGTAGGACACAAACAACTCCTCTCAGCACCTGGACTATAAAGGGCTGGTGAGGATACCCCTTGTAAACAACGAAACACATACCCAACACTCAAAGCAATACGACGCAAACAGGCTAACGCCGAACTGGACGTAAGGTTATTACTCGACCAAGTCGAGGGCCTGAACCAGTATAAATCGTGAGTCTCTTTGCGTAACCGCCGAGTTCCACTATTCGCCGAAGCCTGAACAACTGTCTCGGGTACCCCCGTGGCAGGCTATCGGTGGTAAAACATCGACAGCTGGTGCGCCAGGTAGGGGCTTTCGATGAATTTTTTCTCGAGAGCTCGGCGGACCTCGACCTCAAGATGACTTTTTCGACGGGAACAACCTTCGTCTTCGGATCCTAGATCTACGAGGCTGACGGCGACGGCAAGCTACGTACCCGTCTCCGAGAAGAAAAAGAATTCGATGACAAAGTTGAATACGAACTCGCCGAGAAGATGACGAAACTCTCAACTTCGGATCCAACTCGGAATGAGGAAGAAAGCGGATACGAAACTGACTCTGAGAAAGAGATACAACCCGACTCCGAGACAATCTTCACAGCACAAGAACCAAGCCTAATTGAACTCGGAGATACAACAACGATCGTGAAGGAATACAACCCGTACAACTCGAAGAAGAACTCGAGAATGTACGGACTGCACAACGCGGCATCAATCTATCAACACTTTACCCAAGACAAGATGAACTCAGCAAGAAAAATACTCCTGGAGGGAGCACAAGAAGGAATGATCATGACAGTTACCCCACAAGACTGTGTGGTACATTGGATGGGTTCTTTCACCTCAAGCAAAGCCCAGACTAGCACATACGTTGAAGAACTACCTTATCAAGAGGGAAAAGAACTTGGATCCAGCTCAGAAACTATCGACAGCTCAACCTAATGAAGGATGAAATACCGTACAAGAAGAGCTCGGAAGAGGCACACTGTATACATGGTGGAGCAGTTAGAACAACCCTTGGAACCACCACAGATACCAGATATAAAATCTTCAGACGAATCAGAAGGCAACATCTCGCCAGATGAAAAAAGCGACAGCAACGAAAATGATGAGCAAAGACTAGCAAGACTAAAGAAAAATAAATTGAAGGCTGGAAGGAGGAACAGGGCCAAACAGAGGAAGCAAATCTGGAATAAATACAAGGCGGAACTAACGGAATACAACAGAAAGAAGGCGAAAAGAGAAGCCGCAAAAAGTACAAAAAGGGAAAGAATTGAAGAATTAACAAAAGAGTTACACACCCTCACGAATAACGGAAAGACAAAGGAAGACCAGAAGAAAGAAGTCGGGGAATCAGAAAAACAACCCGGCAAAGAAGTTCCACAAGAGCCACAAGGGGAACAACCACCCAAAAAGTCGATTTTTCAGAGGCTAGGAGAGAATACTGACATTAATGGAAGGCAAGAACATTACCCAAAGCTACAAGAAAAAGGCAAACCAGAGTTGAGTCAACGATACCCGGAAGCATCAAAAAGATTGGACAAAGAAGACGACTACGGAGAATCCAAGTTTAAAGAAGACAGATCCTATTACAGGAGGGCAAGATCACCAGATTACGAAAGAATAGAACCATACGACAGATTCCCTTGTTTCGCAGGAAGGCTACAAACATTGAAGCTACCACACAAATTTAAGCCAGCAAATCATTCCAAGTATGATGGCAAAGTAGAACCAAGACAATGGCTAAGAGTTTATTCCCAATCTATTGAATTAGCTGGAGGAGAAATGATTGCAAAACATTGAACATGTGTTGATTTTCTTCTCCAGATTCTACCGGTAGAGATACCAAAATATTTGCATACCAGGCTATTGGTTTGCTTGCCTCTCGCATGCCAAATTTATTCAGGCATGATATTTTCTTAAAACTTTCTTGGCTCTTGTTTCATTTATGTTATATTAAGGAATGACGTTTCTACCTCTATTATATTCCAGTGATAAAACTGACATGGCCATACGACTCTTTACTGCTTTGAGATTGGAGGATCAATCTCTTCGTTTGACAATTCAAGAGGCGGCTACTTCCCTTGCTACAGCATATAAGGTAACTTTGGAGAGCATGTTGCTTTCTTCAAAGTGTGCTTCACAAAGATGATTTTAAATTGTCATTAATTGATCATTTGTACAGTTTTTTTTTTGGTTTAAATGGTTGATGCAACCTGTAAATGCTAGCTTATTGTAAATGGTTGATGCAAAGAAGTCCATACTAAAACCTTTTGGAGGCAAGGAGACTTCAAAATATGTTTAGGCAGTTTCCATTTTTTAACTTCTGATCTACTCTCAGATACCTTAGCTGAACAATTCATATGGTTACTTTGGGAATACTTATATTTTGATGTAGTAGTTTTTAGAGACCAGAGATGTGCAAAAACAACTGTTTTGCAAAAAGATGTCTAGAGTAGAGTTTCTATTACTCCAAAAGACTACGTTTCAGCAGTACCATGTTTTTCAAAACTACAAGGTTTGTTGTATACAAACACCACAAAGTTTTTCCGAAACTAATGTATTTTGTAAAACCATGGTATTTTTTTCATCTAAAACTCCACAAATACTTTGCATCCAAACAGGGCCTTAGGGTTCACAATTACATATCAACCCAGTGGGGCATGTCATGTGTGTTGGTAACCCTTTATGCTATTGCTCGCAAGTAAAAGTGAGCTTCAATACATTAGAACGTAATTGATGCTTGTCTAGCAGGATATTTTAGTGTTTCACAACAAAGAGAGGATATTTTAGTGTGCACATAAGATAGAAACAATAAAACAGAGATTTTCCATCATCCAGAACAGAACCAATAGCAATTGGGTACTGGCTTTTCATTTTGCAACATTTTTGCATAGTTTGCGCTTTGTTCTATTTGCTGCATCATGACTTTACCATGATTTCTATGCATCTTATTTTTTTCTCTAGCTTTAATTGGAGAATTATCAGTTAAGTTTACTCTCTTTTTTCTTGACCTTGATATCAGCGTGCTTCAACGATAGTACTGAAGGATCTTGAGGCGCTTCTTCTGGAAAATTGTGAAGCGGTAAAGTTGTTGTTCTTGTCATCATAGGCTCTCAAACCACTATTGTGCTAATCCTTTGTTCTCAACATTTATATATGGTTTCGTTGGTGATAGTCTTGAATGAAAATAAATTTTAGTATGAGGGTTGCAAGATCAGAACCTAAGTCTTTGCTTTAGGAACTTGAAAGAAGGCTGGTGCTCCATTTAATAATAAATTGTGTAATTATTCAAAACAATCTGTAAAGCTCATTACATGATGTAACATGTGAATATTGCAAACTAACGAAGTAATTTTATCCTGGGTTATTGACCAGTTCATGCGAATAGAAAAGCACCTTCTCTTCACCAAATCAGTTTGATTTTCTGTATATGATATTTCGATTTAGATTTATTCCAGCCACTAATACTATTAAAGTAATATGCAAAAGAAGTTAAAAGTTCAAACAGCTGATCTCAGGAAAAATTTCTGACCAAATTTTTACTTCAAATAACCATGCCAAATTTTAGTATTCAGAGATGTTTAACATTTTAGCTTTTCTGAGATATTTTCATAGCCACCTAGGCGAGAAGTCAGATTTTTTATCCTTCAACTATGACTCAAATTCTCAGTTTAGATCTCATCTTTGGAGTCGAAACATAACTTGTCCCACCCTTTTCTAAGTGATCACAAGTGTATTGATATCTCATGTACATCCTTGAGAACTTATCGCTGATGGCTTACTTTGTCATACTTTCTATCGTGGCAGTTTTTATGGGGTGGCTAGTTTTCTTTTGAAACTCCTATGGAGTAGACATAGACTAATTACTCCCAAATTGCAATATCTTATCATTTCTAAGGGCCTAACCGAAGGATTTCTATGCTCTTATTTTAAACTTCGCGTAATTGCTTTATCTTACACATTTTTGTTATATAATTTTTTTCTTAATAAAGGAGCAAAGTGAGGTTCGCTTTTCTGCTATAAGATGGGCAACAACATTATACGATACGCGACACTGTTCAAGCCGGTACATTTGCATGATTGGGGCTTCAGATGATAAACTTGACATAAGGTTGGTTACAAAAGATATTGGATATACATTATTTTGGCATAATGCTTTGATGTTATGGTTGCTTTTCTGTACTATTTTAGAAGTTTCCAAACATCAATTGTCACAACATTGTTGATGCTTTTAGTGTTCGTTCTAACTTTTTTCTAGCTACGTATCCATGTAATTAATCATAAGGTTCACTCATTTTGTAAAAGTTGCCCTATTGCTATGCATGCTCGACTTATCCTGCAGAGTGCAGGCCATATTGGCATTCTTCTCTTCTCCTATACAGTATTCATGAAATTAGCATTTTTTGTTTCTTTTTATGGAATTGCAAGTTGAATATAAACTATAAAGACTCCATTGTCATTTGAGGTGATGCTGTATACTATCATAGACTTAGTTATACTTGTCACTTGCCAGTCAGTAAAACCATTAGATTGAATTCAGATTGTGAAATCTGCTAGATCAATAACTGTTCACCTGACTCAATTTCATAAACCCTTTTTGCTGCACTCGACAAATGTTTCTCATGTTTGGATGAAAGTAGCAACGTCCTTCAGTTCTGACATTTTCGAATGACTTGAGAATAATTGGTGATCTTGCTTTGGCATTTGGTATAATACATTTTTGCGAACAAGAAATTCTCGATTATGATGCTGATACTTCAGCAGATTTTATCAATGCATGCCTTTTTTTAAGTTGTACATGTTTGGCATTTTCAAATGACTTGAGAATATTTGGTGATCTTGCTTTGGCATTTGGTACAATACATTTTTGCGAACAAGTTCTCGATTATGATGCTGATGCTTCAGGAGATTTTATCAATGCATGCCTTTTTTAAGTTGTACACATGTTTATCCTTCTATGTATCTTATTAGTTCTGTTTTCACAGGGAAATGGCTCTAGCTGGTCTAAATCTTATGAATGATGGGAGGCAATCATCTGCAGGGTCTGGTGATTTCAGCTATCCTGATGTAAAGGAGATGATAAATTATATCTGCTGTCAGCGACCTCAGTTGCTGGATTCTGATGAGCAGAGAAATGGAAAATTGCTTTTCCCTTCAAAAACATTTGTTTCAATGATCAAGTTTCTGATGAAGTGCTTTGAGTCTTGTGATAGCTCAAATCTTTTGCAAGATCCATCTGATTCTGCTGTAGCAAAAATGTGTGTCGTCTTAGAACATGCCATGTCATATGAAGGGTCTAGCGAACTGCATGCGCTGGCCTTGAAGTCATTGGTTGACCTTTCTTCTCGTGAACCAAAGGTTTCCATTTGGTGCCATTTATCAAAATAAACTTTCATGTTTTCCTCAGATTTTTTGTAAACTTGCACTTTATACTTGCAGTTGGTATCATTGCGGTATGCAGAACGCATAAATTGGCTAAGAACTCTTTTGGGTCATGTTGATTCTGATGCTCGTGAAGCTGCGTCACGCCTGCTTGGTATTGCTTCTTCAGCTCTTTCAACCTCTTCTGCACTAAGTCTTCTGTCTGAGCTCACTTCAACACTGAGTCAAAACCGTCCATCAAGGTATGAAAAAACTTTAAGACTGACATGTCGTTGGTGTTGCACTGTTGCCACACAATTTCTGATTCATGTGACTATTTGATGAATTTTGCCAGATTTGAAAATTACCATGGAGTTCTGTGTGCGATTGGGTACCTAACAGCTGGTGCTTTGAAGCAATCTTATGTACGTTCATTTTATTCATTCTCCTAACTTTGTAGCTTGTTTACTGATTTCATTTTCTCTGATGTGTCTTTATGTAAAATTTGGCATGGTTTCTTAGATTGCTCTGTCTTGAAACTGCATCTTGAATATACTTATCATATTTGCTAGAGTGACTTGATATTGATACTGGTAGAATTATTGTTCATGAGAACCTGTATGTTTCTCTAGTATTGGTAGTTGGAGAGAGAAATCGAGTAACATGTGGCAGAATGAATGTTTATCTAATTCTCCATGTCACTAAGACATGAACAGAAAAATAATATGGGGAAGGAAGAGAGTTAACACTTTTCTTATTACAAGTCAAAATGCTTTATATTGGAAGATTAAAAGGAAGTACGAAGAACACATTTCTGATTTATTTGTGTCACATCAATATTTGATTATTTTCTCAGAGCAATAGAAGTACAGAACATTGCGAGATTTTTTTTAAGTTTCTCTCTCATTCTTCATCCACACTTTCTTGAGCATCAATGCTTGGTTGTGCAAGTAGATAGCTTTGCTAAACATTACTCCCTCCTTTTATAAGACGTTTTGGCTTAGATTCAGATGCATTGTTTTTTATATGTATCTAGACATAAGTGTATATCAAGTGCATAGCAAAAGCTACATATTTAGAAAAGCCAAAACGTCTTATAATTTGGAATGGAGTATAGCATGCTAGAAAGGGTGGCCTATCAGTGTTGGAAGCTAGGGCAATAACTGCACAAGTGTAGAAGAAATAGTTGCACCATTACCCTGTCACACCCAATTTTAAGAACAAAAGAGGATGTATAAAAGTCTTATATGCACCCCTGGAACGGTGGCACACACAAGGAGACAAATTGTAAAATGTACCATCACAGTGTTTATTACACAGCAAACAAATATTCATCACAAAGATCCAAATCACACATTAAACACAATAATAATCCAGCTAGCACACAAATAGTTCACACACACTTAAAACTTGACTCGACTCAGGATACTAATAACGTTCCTATTACAAAGGTTTCATAAACTTAAGGCGCGGTGTCGTTCTTGGTGGAGGGCTCAAAAATCTTCTCATACAGCTTGGGACGGCCTAGTTCAGCGTTAAGGCCATCAATCTCCACCTGGTATTCTTTGTTCAAATCTTGCGCCTTCCGCAGCTCTTCTTCTAAGGCTCCCACCTTATTCGCAAGCTCTCGGGTTAGCTCAACGGTTACCTCAAGGGTTTTTGATCCTCTATCCACAACCTCTATTGTCCAAACATTTTCCTCCGCAAGATAGCATGGATAATACAGGAGCCCATCATGCTTCGTAGCATCAGAGAGACGGCCACGGTAGAAGGCAAGTGCATTGAAGGATGCATCCTCCATGCTTCTTTCCGCGGTAGCCCGACTCACATGGTGGATGAGAACCGCATCTACCTTGCGAGCATTCGGGGTCCTGATCCACAACTGAGTATCCCAGGAGGAACTCATCAGAGGGTGACTGTGCTCCGTAGTGTGATACTCTAAAGTAGCTTGCAGGTCTGGGTGGTAAAACTCCATCGTCATCATCAGCAAGTCGTGGTAGAAGGCATTGTCATCAGGCTTCTTGATGCTTAGCTTGTCGGTCCAACCTATACACGACGGTGGCTGAAGTACTTCATCTTCATCATCACTGGTCAAGTCAATGGCCTCCACACGTGCTGGGGACTGAGCTATCGGAGTTGGTGATGATTGAACTTCTTCATCTTCAGCCTTCCAGTTCCCGGGAACTGGAGATGAAGAAGAAGTTCAATCATCACCAACTCCGGGAACTGGAAGGCTGAAGATGAAGAAGAAGTTCAATCATCACCAACTCCGATAGCTCAGTCCCCAGCACGTGTGGAGGCCATTGACTTGACCAGTGATGATGAAGATGAAGTACTCCAGCCACCGTCGTGTATAGGTTGGACCGACAAGCTAAGCATCAAGAAGCCTGATGACAATGCCTTCTACCACGACTTGCTGATGATGACGATGGAGTTTTACCACCCAGACCTGCAAGCTACTTTGGAGTATCACACTACGGAGCACAGTCAGCCTCTGATGAGTTCCTCCTGGGATACTCAGTTGTGGATCAGGACCCGAATGCTCGCAAGGTAGACGCAATTCTCATCCACCATGCGAGTCGGGCTACCGTGGAAAGAAGCATGGAGGATGCATCCTTCAATGCACTTGCCTTCTACCATGGCCATCTCTCTGATGCTATGAAGCATGATGGGCTCCTGTATTATCCATGCTATCTTGCGGAGGAAAATGTTTGGACAATAGAGGTTGTGGATAGAGGATCAAAAACCCTTGAGGCAACCGTTGAGCTAACCCGAGAGCTTGAGAATAAGGTGGGAGCCTTAGAAGAAGAGCTGTGGAAGGCGCAAGATTTGAACAAAGAATACCAGGTGGAGATTGATGGCCTTAACACTGAACTAGGCCGTCCCAAGCTGTATGAGAAGATTTTTGAGCCCTCCACCAAGAACGACACCACGCCTTAAGTTTATGAAACCTTTGTAATAGGAACGTTATTAGTATCCTGAGTCGAGTCAAGTTTTAAGTGTGTGTGAACTATTTGTGTGCTAGCTGGATTATTATTGTGTTTAATGTGTGATTTGGATCTTTGTGATGAATATTTGTTTGCTGTGTAATAAACACTGTGATGGTACATTTTACAATTTGTCTCCTTGTGTGTGCCACCGTTCCAGGGGTGCATATAAGACTTTTATACATCCTCTTTTGTTCTTAAAATTGGGTGTGACATACCCCCTAAGTAACTAGCTCCTAGCGTCAGTGAGCCAAAACTACTTTTTTCTTGAACATGCAGGAGAGCTCATATATATTAAGAAGAGAGAAGGGGTTTGACCTTTGGAGAAATCTTAACACACACCCACTCCTAGGCTTATGAAAACAGATTCTCAAGTGCTAGGTTGGAGCCTGGACCTGTCTGATAGATGTCTAATTTCTATGTTTTGGATACTTTTGCTCACTCCACAAGTTTGATTGCCTATGATGCAATTAATTTGGCTGCCACCATGCGTCTTAGAAAACTTTTTTCCTAACACATATTTTTATGGATGCAACTAATTTGTATCTTTTTCAATTGAATTTTTTTAATTTTTTGTATTTGGAGTGCATATGCAGATATCTGAGGATATGGTAAAAGTTGTTGTTGATATTCTTGTAAAAGTAGTTATCTCTGAAGGTTCGACATTAGCATCTGTTGCAATGGAATCTCTTGGCCACATTGGTCTGCGTTGTGCATTACCTTCCATCAACCAAAACTCTTCTACAGGTTAAACTTGTTAATCAAACCTATACTGCTTATGAGTTGTGCTATTCACCATCTATGATGCTATTTATTTTAATTATGTTTGCCTTCAGGTACACTATTAAGCGTTCTCCGTGAGAGGCTGACTAAGCTTCTTTCTGAAAATGATACTAAAGCTCAACAGAAAATTCTGGTATCATTGGGGCACATATCTTGGAATGAGATGTCCTTTCCTCACCTGAATGATGCATTAGACTTGATTTTTAGTCTTTCACGTTCTAAGGTAATCGCACAAAAATCCAAACTTTGCAGCTAAACTATTACCACTATTCTTTTGAATAAATAATAACATTCTTAAATTATGGTTGTTCAGGTCGAAGATGTACTTTTTTCTGCGGGGGAGGCTTTATCTTTCATATGGGGAGAAGTTCCTGTGACAGCAGATGTGATACTGGAGACAAACTTTGTTTCCCTTTCCCAGGCCACAAACTATCTTACCGGTGATGCATCTCTAGTCTCGAGTAACTCCTATGAAAAAAGTGGTTGTGAAGAAGCACACTCAGTTGCACGAGAAGAAATTATTAAAAAGTTGTTTGAATCACTAATTTATAGCAGTAGAAAAGAAGAACGCTGTGCAGGTACTGTCTGGTTGGTCTCACTGACGATGTACTGTGGCCGACATAAAAAAATCCTAGAACTACTTCCGCAAATCCAGGTTTGTCAACCAAGAATAAGATACCTAGATTATTACAATGACCTTTGTACATTTTTAAACTTTTCTCTAAACTGCCTCAGTGCATTAGAATCTGTAATCATTAAACGGTGATGTGCATATGGTATTTTAGTGCCAGTAATATACAGTGACTTAGGAATGGAAGCTGACTTTGAGTAGAAGTACATTAGATGTGTACCCCACTTAAAAAACTGAACTAGCTTTTGATTAATTTTGGGAGTTCTTACTAGGGTTTATGTGCCAATCTATGACTGTATTTCAAATTTGCGCTTTAGTGTGGTGCCAAAAAGTAGACCTAGGGTATCTCACCTTTGATTGAAGTGAGCTGAACTGCTTATGAATATACTGGTGAAATATACTTCTTTCTTCTTCAGCTAGCACAGTTGTTGCTTGGAGGATATAGGTCACCTTAGTTATAGTTTAGTCTAATATCTGATTGCCTTATTTGTTCAGATAATGTTTCCACCAGAGTTCTTCCTTCTTTATTTACAAATGTAAATTTCATTTCTTTCGCAGGAAGCCCTTTCACATCTTCTTGGTGATCCAAATGAGCTTACGCAAGATTTGGCATCTCAAGGCATGAGTATTGTGTATGAGCTTGGTGATGCATCTATGAAAGAGGAGCTGGTTCATGCTCTGGTGAACACACTGACTGGCGCTGCAAGAAAGAAAAAAGCCATTAAGGTTCATATTTTTTCTCAATTATATATTTTTCCTTAGTTGATAATGTTTCACCCTAAGGTAATTATGTTTTATGCACTGCATTAGTTGATGGAGGATTCTGAGGTCTTTCAAGAAGGCACAATTGGCAATAATCCTACTGGAGGGAAACTTAGCACGTACAAGGAGCTGTGCAGTCTTGCCAATGAGATGGGGCAACCTGACCTGATATACAAGTTCATGGATCTAGCTAATTATCAGGCTGCTCTCAATTCCAAAAGGGGTGCTGCTTTTGGATTTTCCAAGATAGCCAAACAAGCTGGCGAGGCACTTCAACCATATCTGAATACCTTAATTCCTAGGCTTGTCCGTTACCAACACGACCCTGATAAAAACATCCAGGTATCTAAGTTTGCACACTCATCACCATATGTTCCGTTTTCTTTGTTTACTTTTTATTGGACTGAAATTAAACTATTTGGTTGACAAATGTACTCTTGTAAAACTACATATAACCATGTAATATAGTTAGTATGATGTTGCCATTCTTTTCGTACAAGAAAGTAAGAAGCTGATGCGCTAAGCAATGTTGTCATCAAACAGCTCGACTAGTTAAGCATAACTTGATATTGATTTCCTTAGTTTAGTACATTTAAGTTATGCATGTTTATATGCTGGTTTATTAAGGCACTATGATGACTTTCAGCATTATAACTAAACACTTTGTTTCCACATTTGTTAGTTATTCTATACTGTTCTATACTTTTCTATCCTGTAATCAGATTGCAGATAAGATTTCCTCATGTTTTTCTTGTTGTTGAGAAAATTTATATTAAATTTATTTAAACACTGCATGAATTTTGCATTATAACTCATTGAGATTAGCTTTATACCACAATAATAGTTTTCTAGTAGTCAATGTACTCCCATGCACAATCATAGTTCCAGAAATCATTATTTTCAAGCATCCTTTACTGTGAGTAGCAAGGTTTTGGTATAATGAACATCCATGCAACTAGTGCTTGAAATTAAGTAAAACGTGGCCTTGGAACTCGGATCAGAAAAATAGATCAAACATATCTACTGATGAGTAACTGATATACATGTCAGCAGTCCTCTTATCCTTAAGAGGGTCCCTCTCAGCAATCAGTTATTGCACTGTTTTATGGTTGTCATTGATATACATCAATAGGTTATCTTATTGCATTCATATTTCTTAATAAGCTCATAGAGCCTTTCCTCGGAGCTAATAGTTCCAGCTGCACCTTTTAGGATTCAATGGTACACATCTGGAAGTTAATTGTTTCAGATCCGAAAAAAGCAATAGATGAACATTATGATGCCATAGTAGAGGATCTATTGGTTCAATCTGGATCGAGGCTTTGGCGCTCACGAGAAGCATCCTGTCTTGCACTTGCAGACATCATCCAAGGTCGAAGATATAGTCAGGTAACATTCATGGTGTTATGGAAATTCTGAATAGCTCAATATTTCATTTGACATGAGCTATATTAAAGTGTTTGTATGAATCTGACTTTGAATTTCTTTTCAGAACAATTACAACTTCACCTTTTTATTTGTTCTTTAGGTTTGTAAACATTTGAGAAAAATATGGACAACCACCTTCCGTGCAATGGATGACATAAAGGAAACTGTGCGAACTGCTGGTGACAGTTTGTGCCGAGCCGTAAGCTCATTGACAATTAGGCTCTGTGATATATCACTAACTTCTACTTCTGATGCAAACGAAACAATGAACATTGTGCTGCCATACTTGCTTTCTGAGGGCATACTCATTAAAGTTCCAAGTGTTCAAAAAGCTGCTATTAGTTTGGTCATGAAGCTTGCTAAGGTATATTGATGGAATGATGGTAAACTTTAACAAGTTTAGTTGCAATATCTGCCATATGATGAGTTATATTGAAACCATGCGATATTTCACCAAGTTTGATGATTTTTTCTCTGACAATTGTGTTTCAAGTTTCAACTCTAACATACTGACCACTGAGTGAACAATAGATCATAGCACTTTATCTCTATTCATGTCCTAATCAAACATCAAATTTCCTCAAGGTGCTATCGAAGAGAAACTTTCTATTACCTCTACTTTCTAAGCAATTTCATATGTTTATTCCACATAAATTGCAGTTTCTCCAGTTTCTTGTTTGGATGTCAATAGCCTAAGCATTAGCCTTGTTATACGAACAATATTTGAAAATTCAAACAGGATTGCCATTTTTATGCCGTTGGCACTTGGCCGAATGCTTCAAGAGTATTCTAACTTCTTTCTTAAAGTAAAGGAACAGAGATTCCCTAGAATATGTTAAGTAATGTTATGAAAGGAAATGAATCAAAAGGAAAGAAACATGAAAGGTTCTTATTACCTACGGTCAAAATAAAATTACTACTTTGCCTATGCACAGACTACAGCTTCTAGCTTTTGCTCCTCTGCTTATGTAGATGCCATCACCAAATAATTAACTAAAGATGATGTCTTAAGCTCATGGCTTCCTGATGTCTTCAGGGTGCTGGTCCTGCCCTTCGTCCTCATCTGCCGGAACTTGTTAGTTGTATGCTTGAATGTTTGTCAAGTCTGGAGGATCAAAGGTTGAATTATGTTGAGGTATGCTAATTTTCCCCACTTCTATAAGGACTGATGATGATGATGTTGCACGTGTATATCTGACAGATGCGATATTTTACTCACTCCTGCCTTTGGATCAAAGATGCATGCAGGGAATGTTGGCATCAAAACTGATAAGCTTGAAAGCTTGCGTATAGCTGTGGCTAAAGATTCTCCAATGTGGGAAACTCTTGATATCTGTATAAAAATTGTTGATAAGAATTCACTTGATCTATTGGTTCCTCGCTTGGCTCAAATGGTTAGATCAGCTGTTGGCTTAAATACAAGGTTAGGATTGCCTGTACGATCTTATTCATTATATCCTCAAATGCTTCATTTCTCACTACTTCAATGTTCCTTTCTGTCTGATTCCAGGGTTGGTGTTGCTAGCTTCATAACCTTGTTGGTGCAGAGGGTCATGGTTGACATCAAACCATTCACAACAATATTACTGAAGTTATTGTATAGTGCTGTTCTGGAGGAAAGGAGTTCTACCGCTAAAAAGGCTTTCGCGTCCTCTTGTGCAACTGTTTTGAAATACGCTAGTCTTCCCCAGGCTCAGAAGCTTATTGAAGATACTACCTCTCTGCATTCAGGTGGGAAAAACGATCAGTTATCTGGTGCAATTCTTATTAAAGCCTACTTGAGCAATGCAGCAGATATTCTTGGTGGATATAATGCGGTGGTTATCCCTGTAATTTTTGTGTCGAGGTATGTGAAGGACACATTTGTCTACCTTGCATTTTCTTGACTCCTAGTATTTCAAATATTCATAATGCCTTCAGTTTAGTTGAAATACAGAAACCTTTCCATGTGTATAAACAAAACTTTGTTTCAGGTTTGATGATGATAAAGACACCAGTGCTTTATATGAAGAACTTTGGGAGGATATTCCTACTAGTGAAAGAGTAACCCTAACACTATATTTACCAGAAATTGTATCTCTTTTATGTGATGGCATGTCATTGTCATCATGGGCTGGTAAAAGAAAGGTACAGTCCTATTTCATAATTTGCTTGTCCATATGCATATCAGATAATAATAGTTAAAAGTCCTGTACCTTGTAATATACTTACTGTACAGCCTTCTCCTTCCAGTCAGCCAAGGCTATAAAGAAGCTATGTGATATTCTTGGAGAACCCCTATCAGCACACTACCAGAATATTCTCAAATCACTTTTGAAAGAATTGCCAGGTCGATTCTGGGAGGTAATTCACACTATCATTCATTTGTTCATGGAATGATAAGTGGAGTATCTGCTTATACATTGTTTTGGAAATTTATCCATGTCTTGGTTGTTGGTACATAATTAATTTTGTTCCCTTACATTTTTCAACAGGGAAAAGATGCTATTCTGGACGCATTGGCTTCATTGTGTTCTTGCTGTCATGTTGCTATAACTGCAGAAGACTCCAGCTTGCCAAGTGTTATACTAAATGCTGTGTGTGCTGCGTGCAGTAGGAAATCAAAATTGTACCGTGAAGCAGCTTTCTTGTGTCTACACAAAGTATTTTTCTTCAATTCTCATTTACTTTTCGGAACCCATTTTCACTAGCAGATGCTGTAGTGTTATTTTTTGTTGGCCAGCGTTTTCTTTAGTGGACCAAAATTTTCTTTAATAAAACAAATTTTAACTGTTGCAGAAATGTACCTTTTAGCATCATGCTAAAGATTTATTAGATTTTTCTTGAGGGTGTTAACTTATTTTGCCATTTTCTGTCCGCAAGGTTCGCAAAGCCTTTTAGTTATTTCAAAATTTTAGAATTGGTACCATTTACCTAAGGTTTTTCTTTTTCATCACTTTTCAGGTGATTGCGGCATTCAGAGATCCAGGATTTTTTAATAGTGTGTTTCCAATGTTGTACGAGGTTTCTAACCAATCTGTCATTTCGAAGACAAAGGTCTCTGCTGGTGCTGGTGAGTCATTATTTTGAACAATTCATTCAGTTAATGACTATTTTTACAAAACCTTTTGTGATTGAGAATACCCAATGCTCTCTTTTATATGTATAGCTATTTTGTAGGATAACACATTTTTTTAGTTCTGAGGACCTTTTCAAGAATAGCTTGAAGCTTGATGAGGCACTTCCAGAATAATACATTGATGTCCTTTGTGTAGCAAAGTTTCATTTGCAGAGAAACTTAGGATATATATAATTTTCAAAATTTTCTCTAGTATGGAATATGATCATTCTAATTTGCCGAATTTGTTATCACTGATTGTCTTTCTGAATCAATAAGTGAAGCCTCAACTAATCCTGATCTTACTGCTAATAAATAGAACTGAAATACAACCATGTATAAAATTCCTGGTTAAATGTATGATATAGTAGGCATGCAATCATCTTATATAATTTATCTCTATTTTATCCCAAATACTTGTTTCACTCCTTTAAAATTTATGTATGGGTTCTTTTCTGCAGAACAAGATGAAAGTGAAGGTGCTTCTATTCCTCTGGATAAAGTGCTCAATTGTGCAACATCTTGCATCAGTGTTGCTTTTCCACAGGACATTATCAACCAAAAGAAGATTATTTTAGAACTAATATTGAATTCTCTCTCACCTGAGGAGAGTTGGCAAGGTATGATATATGGGATCTGTAATATAATAATTCTAAACATCTTTTGAATACTTCTGTCCCATGGTTGCAAATTATCATAGTAACGCTTATATTTTTTCCATGAACAGTTAAACTATCGTCCTTCTTGTGTATCAAAGAGTTGTGCCTGAAATTTCACAGTTCTGGTGATAGCAGCACATGGCCTCAAGACACAGCTTCCTTGGTTCAGGAGGTATATCTTGTAGCTTGTTTGTCTCTATATTCAGCTTCAGGTTGCTGTTGGTTTTCGTTGCTTCTGACAAATCTTTTCTGTTTATTTTTTCAGTTATTTCATTTGGTATCACCAAAATTACTAGACTCCATAAGATTAGTAAAGATTGCTCAGGTAATTTTCTCTATGTCTAGGCGCTTATGAGAAGGGCTACAATTGTCTCTTCATGGATAAGGGTGTGGAAGTCTCTAAGAGGGAGGATTCTTCTATAGTCTTTACAGGCCGCCTCAAAAACAAGCTTTACCTAGTTGATTTCAACAAAGGGAAGGCTAGACTTGAGACCTGTTTAGTGGCTAAATCTAGCATGGGCTGGTTATGGCACCGCCGACTTGCTCATGTTGGGATGAGGAACTTGACCAAACTCTTAAAAGACAACCACATCATCGGACTAACCAATGTTCAATTTGAGAAAGACAGGATTTGTAGCGCTTGCCAATCCAAAAAGCAAGTAGGTGTACCTCACCCACCAAAGAGCATCATGACCACTACACAACCATTGGAATTGATTCACATAGATCTCTTTGGACCGGTCGCCTACCTAAGCATTGGGGGTAACCAATATGGATTAGTAATTGTTGATGATTATTCCCGCTTCACTTAGGTGTTCTTTGTTTTTGATAAGTCACAGATACAAGAGAAGGTGAAAATCTTTGTGAGAAGGGCACAAAGAGAATTTAGCCTTCTCATCAAGAAAATAAGAAGTGGCAATGGAAGTGAATTCAAAAACACTCTAGTAGAAGAATTCCTAGATGAAGAGGGCATCAAGCATGAGTTTTCAACTCCATATACCCCTCAACAAAATGGCGTAGTAGAGAGGAAGAACAGGACACTTCTAGATATGGCAAGAACAATGCTTGATGTGTACAAGACATCGGATATCTTTTGGAGTGACGCCGTCAACACCGCTTGCCATGCAATCAACCGCCTCTACCTACACAAGAAATACAAGAAGACTTCATATGAGCTTCTAACCGGTAACAAACCAAAGGTGTCATATTTTAGAGTCTTTGGGTGCAAATGCTTCATTCTAAACAAAAGGCCCCAAACCTCTAAATTTGCATCTAAAATTGATGAAGGCATTCTTCTTGGTTATGGATCAAATGAGCACGCCTATCGTGTCTTCAATAAGGCCTTGGGCAAGATTGAAGTCACGGTGGATGTGACATTTGATGAATCTAATGGCTCTCAAGTAGAGCAAGTTGATTCAAGTGTTGTAGGAAAGGATGATCCACCATGTGAGGCAATCAAGCAATTGGCCATTGGAGATATTAGGCCATAAGAAATTCAAGTCAATGGTGATGATGATCCTCAGGATGTTGCTGCACCAATTTCCGCTGACGTACTCCACAGAGAAGAGCAGCACACACCTGTTGACAAAAGGCAGAGCGGCACTGGCCTCGGCTCCGGCTTGGCCCCCGGAGCAATCCACTCCGGCCTGTTGGGGTCGGAGACCGGGCAGAGAAGACCGTCGTCGATGAGCGACTGCAAGCGTCTCCGCAGACATGTCGAACGAACCCCAAGGATCCGCCTGGAGGACGACAGCGCCACCAGCCATGGGTACGGTGGAGAATGCGACTACGGTGGTAACACGTGCTCTCGCTTACTCTCTCTCTCTCTCTCTCTCTTCTCCTCCCCCTTCTCCCTTCTTCTCCCCGGCGCTCTCTTCCGCTGTACCTAGCAACCGCTCGAGGGCAGAAAGCGCAAGTGCAGGCAGAAAAGGTAAGGAGGGACAGGGGCACGGCTCATCACGTATTTATGAGGGAGAAGGCGAACGGGCGGGCGATGAAACCGGGAAGATTATCTCCTAGATCTGGCGTAGTTAATGCGGATCCAATTAAACCGCCCACGCGTCCACCTTTTTCTCATTAACCGCGCGCGCACGTACGGTAAGGTCCCATCTGCAGACACCACGTCATGACAGGCGCCGTTCCGTCTCCCCGAGGAACCGCCTCAAAAGGTGCACCCACCGTTGTCAGCCGATGGGAGGGGAATATTCCCCACCCGATTCCTTTCAGACTAAGGAACTGGGCACCGAACCCGTTACAGTCCAGGGGTTCGAAGGCTGGGCCCCCGAGGGTCTTGACAGCCGCCCTAGGACAAACAAAGTCAGGGACGACTAAGGGCGAGCCTGTACATGGTCGAGTCCCAAGCAAGCGATAGCTTGGGATGCCCTAAGTCGTGTCCGAGACCGGCAGGGAGGTCTCTGAATGGGATCCCACCGAAGGGAGGCGTCGAGCCCCTAGGGTCAATCGAACGGCCCTAGGACCCACCAGAGAAGCCCTCTGGTACTTTTGGAGTGCGTCTCTGGACCACTAGCCGACCCCTATCGAATGGGGCATGGGCCTCCACTTGGACTTACCCGATAACAGCTCACCAGAGGTGTCACTGCTCGCGCCCTCCGAGGGTAGCCTGACATACTCCATTCCTCCTTCCGAATAAAAAGGATGCGTGAGGGCAGCACAAAAAAGACAGGAAGACTCCTGATCGCCCTCTTGCTCTGAGCAGAGGCTTGGAGGCTCTTCCTACAACCAAGCCGAGGCCCAGCGACCTAAACTCGCACTCGGGGGCTCGGCAAACGCGATAAAACGACTAAGGAACTAGGCACCGAGCCCGTTACGGTCCAGGGGTTCGAAGGCTGGGCCCCCGAAGGTCTTGACAGCCGCCCTAGGACAAACAAAGTCAGGGATGACTATGAGCGAGCCCGTACATGGCTAAGGCCCAAGCAAGCGATAGCTTGGGATGCCCTAAGTCGTGTCCGAGACCGGCAGGGAGGTCTCTGAATGGGATCCCACCGTAGGGAGGCACCGAGCCCCCGGGGCCAATCGAACGGCCCTGGGACCCACTAGAGAAGCCCTCTGGTACTTTTGGAGTGCGTCTCTGACCGCTAGACAACCCCTATCGAATGGGGCATGGGCCTCCACTTGGACTTACCCGATAATAGCTCACCGGAGGTGTCACTGCTCGCGCCCACCGAGGGTAGCTTGGCATACTCCACCCCTCCTTCCAAACGAAAAGGATGCGCGAGGGCCGCCCAAAAAAGACAGGAAAACTCCTGATCGCCCTCTTGCTCCGTGCAGAGGCACGAGGGCTCTTCCTGCAACCAAGCCAAGACCCAGCGACCCGAACTCGCACTTAGGGGCTCGGCAAACGCGATAAAACCCCTCACTCAACAGGGAAAAAGTCCCTGAAGGAGTAAATCCACTTCTCCAGGGCCTCGGGGGCTACACCCGGTGGGTGCGCTCGCGCGCACTCACCGAGGCCTCGAGCACAAAACACAATCCCGACGGGAGCTGCTGCGAGCCAAGTCTCGTCAAAACCTCAGGGAGAGTGCTTGCACTCCCCCCAAGGCTCGGGGGCTACTATCGGATACCATAAAAGGGGTACCCTAAGTAAGAACCGAAAAAAATGCTTAGACCTTGTAAATATCGAAGCCAAGAGACAACCACGAGGCCTCGACTGATTCTTCGATTCGCCCGAGGCCCACGCCGCAAAGCCTCGGACGAGGTACCAACTCTCCACCTCGCCCGAGGCCCCACTCGAAAGGCCTCGGACGAGGTATCGATTCTCCGCCTCGCTCGAGGCCAGCTCGGCAGCTACCCTATCCCCGCCGCCTCGACCGGGATGTCACGTCCAACTAACGCAACCAACCACTCCCACGACGTCAGCCAAACGATGGCTCGACGCAGTGGAGTGATCGATGAGATGGGAGTCGCATCAACGCCATGCCATCCGGGACAGGATGGGGCAGGGGTTACCGGTCGCTGTGCTCAGCACTATGCCCACGACTGACACCCATGCGGCACTGTTCTACCTAACCCCACCTGCTCTGACGATAGTGCGGCGTGGAGAGTCATGTCCGGGTCCCTGTAGTCTCGGAATCAGCATAAAAGACCAACTGCTCCCTCCGAGCATCGGCTATCCACTTTCGGGCTCCTGTAGCCTCGGGACTCACGCCCGTCGAGCCCCCCCCCCCGACAGCCCAGCCTCTGCATCGATGGGGCCTCGGCTCTCTATGTTGTCAGCACTCTGGGACTGGCACGTCACCCGCAGAACGTGCCATACCCTGCGTCAGGCTACAGGAGCCCCCACGTCGCGCACAAGGCCTAGCTCCTGTAGCCTCAGAATCGGCGTACCCGTGCCATCGCATCAACCCGGCCTCGGCACTCCGCGCCGGTCAGACACACAGTAACCAGCTCGCCTCCAACAGAAGAAGGCGCGCCTGCCACCACAGGAGCTCCCATGTCGCATGGGATCAAGCATGACCAGCGCGTCGCTCCAGTGCTCCGAGGACAAGACCGCTCCGTCGACCATGCCGTCACAGTGACAAACACAGGGCTCGGACATACCACCTCCACCCACAAAACGCCACATAGCGAATGCATGTATCGCCCCTGTCCTCCCCTTCAACTATAAAAGGGAGTGACCGGGGCTGTTTCTGGGGGAGGACGATGGGGCACTCATGGAGACATCGCTTAGATAGACACACACGCACAAGCAATGAGCAACACTCTATAATACGCATGCTCCCTCACTGTAAGAGATCAACATCTCAAGCAACCCATGCCGCTCCACGCGGAGACCTAGGACTAACTCCCTCTCTCGCCCTGCTTGTAAACCCCTACTACAAGCATCTTGGTGCAAGGAATACAAGATCGCTCTCTCAGACTAGACGTAGGGCACCTACTGCCTGAACCAGTATAAACCTTGTGTCTCTTTGCATCACTATCCAGGATTAGGAACACGCAGTACATTTTCACTCATTGGTTGAGGACCCACCGGTCCAAAACACCGACAAGTAACAAACGAATCCCATAGTGAAACACGAATATCAAGTGCCTCTACATGCAATCACTCAAGCAATATACTTGAATTCTCTCCCAATCTCATAAAGATGATGAATCAATGATAGAGATGAGTGGGAGGGCTTTGGCTAAGCTCACAAGGTTGCTATGTCAATGCAAATGGCCAAGAGAGTGAGTTTGAGCCGGTCATGGGGCTTAAATAGAGAGCCCCACGAATAGAGCCGTTGGGCTCCTCACTATAGCCTTCTCAGGGTGATCGGACGTGCCGGTCAGATCGACCAGACGCGCGGCACCCCAGCGTCCGATCAACGATCTAGATCCATGTGTCTCCACTTCAAACGTTGATCGCCCGATCCCAACGGTCAAGAAGGCCCGCGTGATCACTTAAGTGGCGACCGAACGCACTCGAAGGGCGACCAGACCCACCGCCACTGCGTGAGATCAAGTGTGCCCACGCTGCCACTAAACTATGACCGGACGTGCCAAGCCCCTCGGCTCCACGGCGTCAAGTCACTTTCAGAGAGCTCCCTGAGCGGCAAAACAACGACCGGACGCATTAGGTCCAACATGACTAGACGCGCCCTGCATCCGCTCCTCACTGCTTCGCGAAAAGGATTGCGGCAGCGTACGTCATGTATGACCGGACGCACTAGCAACGAGTCAAGTCACCACTTGTGCCTACATTCGGTCAGAGACCGACATCGCGCCCTTCTCTGCTACACTGACCGGACGCACCGAACCCCGAGTCCGGTCACTACGAACACTGCGTCCGGTCAGTGTTTTTCAGTGAAAAACACTTCTCCAACTTAGCCAACTTCTCCACCCTTGCTCAAATGTGCCAACCACCAAGTGTATCACCTAGTGCACGTGTGTTAGCATATTTTCACAAATATTTTTAAGGGTGTTAGCACTCACTAGAATCTAAATACATATGCAATGAGTTAGAGCATCTAGTGGCACTTTGATAACCGCATTTCAATACGAGTTTCACCCCTCTTAATAGTACGGCTATCGATCCTAAATGTGATCATACTCACTAAGTGTCTTGATCACCAAACCAAAAAGCTCCTATGGATATCACCTTTGCCTTGAGCTTTTTGTTTTTCTCTTTCTTCTTTTCCAAGTCCAAGCACTTGATCATCATGTCCAGACCACCATCACATCATGATCTTCATTTGCTTCACCACTTGGAACGTGCCACCTATCTCATAATCACTTTGATAAACTAGGTTAGCACTTAGGATTTCATCAATTCATCAAAACCAAACTAGAGCTTTCACCTCTCCCGTCTCCTCTCCAAATCCAGTGTCGTCCCATTTCCTCTCCTTTCTCATCTCTTCTCTAGATCCAATGCCATCCACTGGCCGCGCCGTCCTTCCTCCGTTGCCGTCTAACTTTCGCCCTTCCTCCGACGTCGGTAGTCGTCTACCGTCCGCCCGTCCTTCCTCCACCATCGGCCGTCATCCGCTCTTCCTCCGACGCACGCTGGTAGCCGTCGGCCCGCCTTCCGACGTCGGTCGCTGGCCGCCCGCTCTTCGACGTCGGCCGCTGTCCTCCCCACTCCTACACTAGCTAGAAGCAAGCCGCGAACACACCATCCTCCCCACGTAGGCCGCCGTCTCTAGCTCCCCTCCACCTAGGCACCGGAGGTTGGCGGGTATGCGGGCATGCCCACGGATACCGGACGCGAGCACATAATGCTGCCTATGGGGGTGGCGGCCGTGGGTACACAATTTTACTCGTGGGTGTGGGTGCGTGAGACCTGTATCCGTGGGTAAAATTCTCGTTGTCATCTTTAGTTCTTGCTCGTAAAGCAGTCGGTTCGATTTTTCATCGTAAAAAAATTATCTCTTTACTAGTTTGCTCAAAAACTAGTCGTGTATGCTTCTATGAAATTGAAGTAATCTAGCCATGGATGACTCCTGTGTTAATTTACGGCATTAACGGTATTTATTTTTGCTAAAAATACTCTCCGTATGTCAGGCATTTTCTTTTTTGAGAAAATATCATATTTGAATATTCGTCTCGGTCTGAAATCATTTAAGCTAACGCTAGTTGTGGATCGGCGGCACTGTATGGATGGGTCTAGAAGATAGACACACATAAATGGAGTTAAACAATCTAGAATAACTTAAATTTTATATTAAAAAAATTGAACCTTCGATACCTTGTATTTCAGGTTGGTGGAGATAGTACTGTAGGTACATCCCAACGACGTACTATTATAGTACAGATACTATAAAGGTTTGACAGTTCATCTTCTTTGCCAGCTGGAATTGCTGTCTGTATGCTTTACTCTGTCTCCCTCTTATTTCGGAGTAAAGCACATTCTCTGTCACGCTTTTCATTAATCAGGAGGTTCGGCGTTACCCGTCGCTGTAAAGGCCCATCAGATACGAGAATCAACTGTTCGACTAATGGTTTCTGCAGTTGATAAGATAGCCGATGCTGTTTTGTTGTGAGAGAAAAATATTATACCATAGATAAGTTTAAGCGAACAAGGCTTCATCATCAATAAAAACATGAACCAATGAATGATCAATCTCACTATCTCAGAACGTACAAAGCACTGGGCGTGGGTCGTCTGAAAATTACTGAGGCCGTTCTCTATGGAAACCATTTCTGCGTAGTGGCAGTCTTTGCAAAAGTATTTTGTCATCTTCTGGTGCTGAGTTATATGTAACTCCATATAGCGCCGGGAATTGGCGCAAGGAGAACGCTTCAACCACTGTTCCGTTTACTGTTCGTCAATCAGCCGTCTCCACGTGCCTCGTGCGTGTGCCCGCCTGCATTTGCTCTCTCCTCTCGATCCTACTCTTCCTCTCCCCCCGGCAACCGCGTGCCCGGATGCCGCGCCCAGCCACCTCGCCATCGCCACCCTCCGTGTGTTCCATCCGCGCCGGCGCCGGATCCCGCACGCCTGCCACCACTCTGCCTCCACAGCGCATGCAGATGGTGCCCCCGTCTGCCTCGCCGTCGGCCACTACTATAATCCGTGGCCCCATTGCTACGCATCAGGTCGCCCTCTCTATCTTCCTCCCCTAGATGGAGCAGCAGTCGGCTCCACATCCAGCCTCCTCGCCTTCTCCAACCAAGGTACTCTCCCCCTCTCTCTAATTTGGTTCGGCCTGTCTCTGATTGCTCCTACTGGGTGGACAGCGCGTTCGAGGTGATAGCCATCCACTGCAGCACCTGGACGTCCCCAATGAGGTGTTTGGAGGAAAAAGAAATCTAGGGCGCCACTGTCACGGCCGTGACGTCCGATTGCAGCCTGGCTTGGTCACAGAGGGCGACATCCTCCACGTTATTAGTGACTATTCCGGTGAACAACTACAACACGATGTTTTCTATTCCTTTACATGAGTGCTACTTCAAACCACGTATCTACATGTGAAATCTGCAGGCTCCTAATGTGGGTGGGTGAAAGGTCCTTGTTTGGTTTTGGTAATTGAGTGACAACTTAGGTGGACTAATTGTGTTTATGTGAGATACACAGGTGATTAGTCCACAGGTACATGTGTTGTGAGCAACATATGCCATGAAGGTGAAAATGGCTTGGAGATGTTGCAAAGCTCACACATGTGATGATGAAGGAGCTTAAATGCACATGAGACATGACATTGAGTCATGTGATCAAGGTGGAGAAGATCAGGACAAGACTTGGCTTGATGGACCGGTTGCAAGCGTGAAGGGCAAGTCGAAGGCTTTGGAGTGATGGACCGCGTGGCGGTGAAGCTTGAGCAAGACTTGGCGCCGATGGATGATGGCAACGGCAAAGAGCAAGTAGAGTCAAGATCGATGAACCAATATGATCATATGATGATATGAAGTAGATCATATCATTGTTGATCGTGTTGGTGCATGTGTTGCATCAACATTGAAGGAGATGGAATGGAATGCGCAAGGCAAAGGTATAACCTAGGGCATTTTATTTCACCGGTCATAGGTGTGTAGAGAAGTTTATGACCGGGTTTAGGATAGATGGCCGTACTATCAAGAGGGGCAAACTTGTTTGCATATCGGTCATCTAGTGCCACTCGAGTGATCTAACTTTGCATTGACGCTAGGATCGAGTGGCGTGGCAAGTTGAGTGGCTAACATCCTTTGGGAAATGATTGTGAAAATGCTAACACACATACACATGATGGTGTACACTTGGTGGTGTTGGCACATTTACAAAGGCGGTGGTGTTTGCAGGGTTGAGATGGGTTTGGGTCCCTCTCTCCCTCCCGCCGAGCTTGCTCGGCGGGATTCGGCGCTTTCGGGAAAATGGAATGCCTATTTTCTATTGCGCCGGATGCAAATTCTTGGTGGTTAGCTCATTGGAGCAAGGGTGAAGAAGTTAGAGTTGAAAACGAGTTGGTCGCGAAGATGCTAGCGTCGGTCAACTGACCGGACGCTGTATCTGAATGCACCGGACGCTGGCAGGCTGCGTCCGGTCAGGCTGACGTACGGTGACGCAGTAGCTGGAGAGTGACCGGACGCTGGCTGCGTCCGATCGCGTTCGACCGGACATGTCCGGTCATGCTCGGGAGCTTACTGGAAACGACCGGACGCTGAGGGTCCAGCGTCCGGTCAGTTGAGTGCTGCTGCGTCCGGTCAAGTCAAATAACCGTTGGAACCGGGACACGTGGTCGTCTACGAGCGACCGGACGCTGAGGTCCAGCGTCCGGTCAACACGACCGGAGCGTCCGGTCAGCCCGACCGTTGCCCAGTGAAGGGGTAACGGCTAGTTTAGCCCTTGGGGCTATAAATAGAAGTGGCCTTCGGCCATGGCTGGTGCTGAGCACCTTGGGGGACTTTGTGTTCATGCTTGAGAGTGCTTGGGAGCCCTCCATCACACACATACTTGATAGTGATCATTCGATTGTGTGAGTGAGCGATTCTAGTGCGATTGCATCGAGTGGCACTAGGTGATCGAGTTGCAAGCCGGTAGTGCTTGTTACTCTTGGAGGTTGCCACCTCCTAGACGGCTTGGTGGTGGTCTCCGTCGAAGCGCGCAAGAAGCTTGTGCGGCGCTCCGGAGAAGTGCTTGTGAGGGGCATTGTGCTCGCCCCGCGGGAGCCGCGAAGAGCAACTCTAGTAAAAGTGTGTCATTGAGCTACCCTCACTCAAGGGGTTGGTTCTTGCGGCGCCCGACGTGCGGGCTTAGCGGGTGATGCTAATTAGCCGCCGAACCACCAAGTGAGCGGTCGACACAACGGGAACTAGCGTGTTGGCAAACACGTGAACCTCGGGAGAAAAATCATCGTGTCAACCTTGTTCTTCCTGTTGGTTTGCATCCCCGTTACACAAGCTTGCGTTTACATTCATATACATTAAGCTTGTGTTGTTGCTCTTGTAATTAGATAGCTTGTGTAGCTTGCTAATTACCTTCTTGCTTGTGTAGCATAGAAGTAGCTCCCTTGCGTGGCTAATTTGGTTTTAGTAACCTTGTTAGTCACATTGCTTAGTTTGTGTAGCTAAGTATTTGCGCTCTCTAATTAGGCATTGGTTGCCTTGTTATTGAGCATTACTAGTGAGCATCGTTAGCTTTGTGCTTTTGCTTACTAGCATGTGTAGGAGCTTCCTTGTCGCTTAAAGTACTAGTGGCATAGATTTGTGTAACCTTGCTCCTAGAATTGTTTAGGAGAGCTCTAGCTAGCCCGACACCTTTGTTGCATAATTGTTATCTTTGCAAGGTGCTAGTGAACACATATAGTGGGGTATAGTCTTGGCTAGACCGATAGTTTTAATTCCGCATTTGTATCGGTTAGCCGACGCGATTAAGTCATAGAAAAGACTATTCACCCCCCCTCTAGTCGCCATCTCGACCCTTCAGTGGGCAGACAGAGGAAACTTTTGGCAGCCTTCCTCACACGCCATCAATGTGTTTTCTGAAATTTAGGCCATGTCAATTTGCTATTTTCTGGGACATGGACTGGCCAACCTTTGTTTATGTTGTTGTATTATCTATCTTCTTGCAGAAATAAAATTTAACCAACATGTTTTTCCTGAAAAAAAAATTGGTCTGCTTGTGTGTTCTGAACTTTCATTTTGATGATGCTTCATATCTACATGTTTGATTCAGTTTTCAATGCATTTCAGGGGTTGACAGTGTTGGTGACGATATTTTGAGTTCTGATGGCAATCCATGGCCCAGTGCCTCCATGCTACAAGCTTAATTAGAGCCCACAGATTAAGGATTTGTCAGCGGAAATTTAGACATCAACAGTCTCCACGGTACATGCTTAATCTAAAGCCCACATATTAAAGATTTGACAGCGCAAATTTCCATATTCACATACATTGCGGACATGACCTAGCATCTCTTTTCCCAATTAATTCCTACTTGCATAGCACATAGTTATCTCCAATATTTTAGCAAATAATGGTTTCATCTTATTTCCTAGGTTGTGTCGATTGATTTTTTGCTTATGTACAACTCATCCATATGGTATGCAAGCCATCTTGCTACCAGTTACCTGCTCGGTCCATTGCTTCATGGTCTCACTTTGCCTGTTTAACATCTCTGCAAAATATATTTTTGTGCTGGCACCTGTTGTTCAGCAAATTTGCGCATCAAACTCTTGCAATTTTGATTTTGTGCCTTCCAGCTTACCTCTATTGGATAGTTGGTATTCGATGAACAACAGTTCGGTAAGTAACATTTTCCTGTTGTATATGTTGTAATTGTCGATCATGCATTTCTTAGGCCCTGTTTGGTTGGGCTTTTGGCTTTGGCTTTTGGCCCCAAAAGCCAAAAGCCCAACCAAAGGGGCTGCTTTTGGAGGGTGCTTTTTCAGAAGCAGCTGCTTTTCTGTAGTTCATTTTTGAAAGCTGGTTTGACCCTGCTTTTGGCTTTTGGCTTTCTGCTTTTCGAAATTGGTAGAATAAAAAGCTCTTCCATAGTTATTTCAAGAAAGATAAAGATAAAAGGTATATTTTATACTTGTTTAACCAAACAGCTTTCAGCTTTTCTACAGCTCACAGCCCACAGCAGCTTTTCCATAGCTCACAGCCCACAGCAGCTTTTTTCCACAGCCACAGCCCAACCAAACAGGGCCTTAAATCTTTAACATAGGTTGCCATTTTTTGTGGTTACGCTCTTGGTTTATCTGATCCAAATGATTATTCAGTAAAAGGAAGACTTTTCCTTTTTTCTGTTTTGATGCACCTGAGGTAGCTACATATCTGGCCTGTAGTAGTCTGAGATAACTTACGTAGTTTTGTATTACCAAAGTACTCAGCAGAAAGATAGTTCTGTGTTGGACAATTGTACATCATTTTTCCAAGGAAGGGTGTGGCCTCAAATGGCATCTACAATATTGCTGCCAAGCCAAACGCTACTTGCATCAGGCATCGTCATGCCTTCCTATGGTACTACATTTACCTGCACTTTATATTCATTTTCTGTTCTGAGCAAATATAATTTATCTCATAACACCTTATGATACATTTTAATTAGAATTAGTTACTACGAGTTCTGTCATGGATCTAGCTGTGGAACAGAACAGGTTATCAACCATGCATTTTTTGGGCATGGAGCAAGGCTGCATGAGTGCATGACCCTTTTTTTGTCCAACTAATATAAAAGAAATTTTAAAAACACATAGTGGTTTGGTTTCTCATTCACTAATCTAATAATTATGGCGCTTCCTGCTTTGTGCCTCATTAGGACGAAATCAGACATGGATATTGACTAGCTGTACACGCTCATTTTAGGAATTGATTAGATGCAATTTAATGTAATAACATTAGTGACTGACCTGTGGAATCCAATCCTTGAGAAAAGGTACAGTTTGTGTGCTATGACCAGTTCAGAGTTATCATTGACTCATTCTTTCTCTTTTATGAAACCGTTCTTACAACGCTAACCTTTTTTTCCTTGAATAGTGAATGAAATTTCTGCAGACTAACCTCATTAACAAGGTACTCAATTTTGCACATGAGACGAAACCAAGTCATTGTCAGATGGGACCTGGAACTAATGGCTTACTAGGTCGCTTGATGAAGAATAGACACGGTCTTATATGATGTTTTTGCCAACACTCAGTCCAAGAGTAACCACATTTCCTGTAATCTTCATCTAAATTATACAATGAACTAATGTCTCTGTAGTTTATTTATGTTTAATTTAGTGTTCTGCATTGCAAATTTTATTTTCTACTGTTTTGTACGCCGCCCTATTGTATCGCTGGGACTATATAAATATAGTCAATTATTCATAATGGTTGTGTAAAGCATAGATGAATTAGTCTTATCACATATGTAGTCAAGTGCTTAATCGGTCTTGCATGCACATTTGAACAGCCTGCTAGCTTCCGCTTGCTGCCATTAGCGCGAAGCCAAAACGGGCGCGGCGAAGCGCGCCCACCGTCCTAGTTATTATATTTACAAAGCAAAAGCGTGCGTGCATGTTGGGTTGTTAGCCCATCTTTTCAGCGACCTCTTCATGGATCGGAGCAGGAGAGTCCAGTCGGTCCAGTGCTTTGTACGTTCTGAGATAGTGAGATTGATCCTTCATTGGTTCATGTTTTTATTGATGATTTGAAGCCTTGTTCGCTTAAACTTATTCGCTCGGTTTATCAGTTATGATATAACGTTTTTCTCTCACAACAAAGCAGACATCAGCTGGCTTATCAACCTCAGAAACCATTAGTGGTCCTGATTAATGAAAAGCGTGATAGGTAACGTGCTTTACTCCGAAACAAGAGGGAGACAGAGTAAAGCATATAGACAGCCATTCCAGCTAGCAAAGAAGATGAACTGTCAAACCTTTATAGTATCTGTACTATAATAGTACGTCGTTGGGATGTACCTACAGTACTATCTCCACCAGCCTGAAATACAAGGTATCGAAGGTTCAATTTTTTTAATATAAATTTTAAGTTATTCTAGATTGTTTAACTCCATTTATGTGTGTCTATCTTTTAGACCCATCCATACAGTGGGCGGATCCACAACTAGCGTTAGCTTAAATGATTTCGGACCGAGACGAATATTCAAATATGATATTTTCTCAAAAAAGAAAATGCCTGGCATACGGAGAGTATTTTTAGCAAAAATAAATAAGAAGACATATTGTTATAACTATACAAGCAGTAGCGCCGTAGCTAAGTAGCGATGATTCATAATTCACGCCATGAGCTAGCAATATAAAATGATATGCAAATTTCGCAATAAGTGACTGAGACGGACGAGGATGCAATGCAAATGTCTAAAAAACCGAGCAAGTAAATAACTATAGGTACACTAGAATAAAAATGAATCTCAGAATCAATCCATAAAGCAAAAAAATGGATAATAATCAATCTCGGAACAAATCTCTAGATTGAGTATCTCTAGTCTCGAGTTTTTTTTAATTACATATTACCACGTAGACGTCCATAACTTGCACGTACAGTCACCCCTATAAACACACGTACGTAAACCCTACCTCTATAAGCACCTAAGTCGGCAGATCTTAAGATTCACGAAGTCATTATAGTTCTATCAGAAGAAGCCTAACCAACTGATCTATGACCAGTTCGCATCTCTAGTCTCTAGTGAATGGCACAAAATCCGTTACTAGAATCATCAGGGCCGAACGGGTAGGTTGGCCAGTCCAGCCAGCCCAAGTTATATGATGGACCAAATTAAAGCCTAATAGAATCGGTGGGGCTAAAGCCCAATGCATGCAATCAGCGTGGGTGGGCCAAAGGCAAAGAAGGCCTTCATTCCTTGGTTACGTTCCTAGTTCTTTGTATGCCAGGTGACGGCCACGCTAATTAGCGAACGTGAACGATGAGACAACCTCCGCAACTTTCCTTTTTTTTGTGGCAAAAAATAATTTCCGCAACTTTCCTTTTTTTTAAAGTTTTCTATTTTTGGCAAAAAAAATTCCACAACTTTTCCTTTTTTGAAAGTTACAACGTTATACTCACAAACTTTGACGTATAACTTCTAAAACAAACTTCAACATATAACTTATACACAAGATCGACTTCAACATATACCTTCAACATGACAAAGTTACGCACATAACTTACTACGTGACAAAGTTATACGCCGAACTTTTGTGTATAACTTGTTTGTATAACTTAGATACCAACATAATTTCTTACAAAAAGCTATAAAAAATATTAAAAAAAACTTTTATGTATAACTTAGATATATAACTTGATGAATGACTTAGATGTAAAGTTGGACATATAAGCTATATTTAAGAACTTAGATTTACAAATTAATATCATAACATATTAAATTGGTACTAGAAAAAATTGTTTGAAACATATGTAAGTGGGGTCTAGTTTTGTTCGTCTCGTCACGTAGAAAACATCGGTGAAACGGAATTAAAAACGGACGCACCATTCAAAAGCTATAGTATTTTGAAATAAATATTTTTGCTTTTTATTTTTAAGTTGACGTCACCTGCATGGGGAAGCGTGCGGGGAGAGGAGTGGTTTCACCGGGTGCTGGCGTGGATCGTTGGCTGGGATAGAAGGGGAGGGGACCGCAGTGGGTGTTTCGCTTGATTAAAGACGGGTGAACGTTGGAATTGGATGTGGGCTGGGCTGGGCTGGGCTGGGCCGGGCCGAAGACAAACACGCCTGCAGCTTGAGTGAGGGGGTGTTTGGATGAGAGCCTGGATATTTGTTGCCTGGCGGAGCCTGGAAGTTGCCTGTGCAGCGTTTGCTTGGAGCCCTGGTCTTCAGGCTGGACCAGGCAGCCAGCGCGCTAGCCCAGGCGACCGAAAATGGCTGCCTGGCTGCGGAGAGAAGTTGCCTGGTATCACATTCACTTTAATCATCATGCTTTATATTTATATATAGTAATATATTTATACAATTAAACATAATACTAACGGAAACAAAATAGTACTTTTTGCTTTAACGAATCAAGTGGACATCTTCTTCCGCGTGAAATTTATTACATAAATAGAATGGAACTATAGAAGTATACTTGTCTTTTTGTCCTCTCTAATAAAACAATACAGAGATCTGCCATCGGAAATAATAATTTTGAATTAATTTTTTAATAAATAAAAAATAATCCTCACATTATTTTTTTCAAATCCAGATTAAGATTTCTTATATTGATTACTTATTTTTTATTTATCCTCACATTATTTAATCAAAAGTATTAAAATCATATATTATACTAAAAGACATAATTTATCAATATATTTCCTATTTAATCTTATTAAACGTGACTATCTAATATTAAACACGTGACAACAATTTACTAAATTATATATTTTGGTTAATCAGATTATAAAAATACATGTTAACTATACAGAGATAAATAAAAAACACATTAATTTAAGCATATTATAAATTAAGAAAACTCACTTATCTATTTTTATTTTGTCACCGTATGTTTATTTGTGTATATTTGAGGTATTATTAATTAAGAAAATAAATTAATTACCTCTCCAGCAGAAAAGAAAACACATGATCTCTATTCATTAGCTTTCTCAGGCCAGGCATCTGACCAAACGAATAACTCTCAACTTGCCTGGCTAGGCAGATTCTCTCGGAATTCCAAGCAACTCTCAGGCAACACTTTTCTCAGGCAAGTCATCCAGGCTTTCAACCAAACAGAGGGCGTGACGTACGGCAGCAGTAGCCGGTAGGTATACGTCGTCGTCATTGTCGTGGTTCCTGTTCCTCGTCTTCAATCTTCATCATCATTTTGAAGATGCAGGAGGTTGGGCAGTCCAGTCGGTTGACTGCAGCAGACGCACCCGTACGTCCTTCATCGTCGACCCTGCACCACCTGCAGCAGCAATAGGAAAGCTGTGTTTCACAACAGGGGAAGTTAACAACTACGGCCGTGTTTAGTTCAGCCGAATTGGCGCCGGCAGGAATTACAGTGTCGTTTTTTTATTTGGTAATAATTGTCTAATTGTTGACTAATTAGGCTCAAAACGTTCGTCTCGTAAAATACAACCAAACTGTGTAATTAGTTTTTGATTTTGTCAACATATAGTACTCCATGCATGTACCGCAAGTTTAATGTGACGAGGAATCTTCTTTTTACATAGTGCCAAATTCTAAAATTTAAAGGGAACTAAACATGGCCTATGTACTATTTACCTCTGTCTAAAAAAAAAAGATGTACTACATAGTTCTGGGTCTGGTCAAGGAAAAACTATCTTCCATCCCCACCAGCTAATATAGGTGGTTCAATTCAAATGTTGTTTTACCAAAATACATATCCATGCATTTTACTACTGTCCAGCTAAAATTAGCTGTTAATACTTCATCAATTGGTAGGAGAGGATTTTGGTCGATTGACTATATTAATTATAGATAGTTGTTATTAGCTGGTGGGTTTAATTACTTAGCGAATAAGATTATATGTTACATGGATGTCAGCTAACAATACAATTAGCTGTATCTGTTTAGATCCATCATATCCATCCTTATAATTTTTAGCAAGCTCTAACCCAAATAGGATCTAAGTATAGTTACATCCTTAACATCTTTGAGATATAGGTAATGGTAGTAGATGGCTGCTCATCTTTCTATTTTATTTCATTCATTCATCTCTTATATATATTCTCTTTGAAGGAAGAATTATTTTATACGTAGTAGTGTCTGCAATCTTCTCGTTTTCTTTCTCCCAAAAAAGAAAACATCCTTGCATGAGTTGGAATTTCATGAGCAAGAACGCGTCCACTTTTGACCAACAGAAAATTAAATAAAAAAACAAGAAAGGTATACATATTGGACTAGCTATAGCACTAGTAACACTTTATTATATATAATAATAATAATAGCATAAAAGGCAGTACTGATCGTTATTTGTTCAGTGGGCAGAAAGAAATGGGAGTAAATAAGACCTCGTTTGCTTGATGAATTTAGACGAATCTGAAGAAATTTATAAGAGAAAAACATTATTTTAATAAAAAAACGGATCAAACCGGATTTAAGAAACGGAGCCGGTGCTTAATTGCTTCCTGTTTCCCCACTGTAGCTGGCGTAGGTAGGCAGAGCCCGCACGTCATTAATAGGCTACGACGTCACCTCACCCTCTCGTCCTCTTCCTCTCAATCCGTTCATCCATCCATCCATAGCTTCCATCGCCCAGCCACCAGCAGCTAGCTACTAGCGGCTCACCAAGCTCTGCCTCTCGCCTGCCGTACGTCCAGGCCGCCATGGATCCTCATCCGCCGCCTCAGCAGCAGGAGAGTGGGAAGAAGACGGCGGAGCTGGACCCGGTGCTGCACTCCATCGGGTTCGAGATCGAGGAGGTGTCGCCGTCGCAGGTCACCGGACGACTCCCCATCACATCCAAGTGCTGCCAGGTGCGTAGCGGGAGTGCGTCGTCGTTCGTTCTGATGATGGTGACCTGATGAGCTAGATACCGCCTGAATCGATCATTCATCCTCCGTCATCTGTGCTGTGCTGGTGCAGCCGTTCCAGGTGCTCCACGGCGGCGTGTCGGCGCTGGTGGCGGAGGGCCTGGCCAGCATGGGCGCGCACATGGCGTCGGGCTTCCGGCGGGTGGCCGGCGTGAGCCTGAGCATCAACCACTTCCGCAGCGCCAAGGTGGGAGACGTCGTCCTCGTCCGCGCCGCCCCGATCCACGTCGGCCGTTCAACCCAGGTACGTACGTACACGGTTATTATTAGCCCCGCCGGCCGCCGCCGCCGCCGCCGCCCGGCACAACACCACTGGCGACCACATACCATTCCGTTACGTTCATTCGTCTTGTTGTTGCTTATTAATTAAGTAATTATTTTTAGCTAGCTAGCGAAACGACGACCGTGCCTAAGTTAAGTTAGTTAGGCACCCACAACCACATACGGCAATACTAACTTTTTAATTTGCCTCCCGGCCACACCACCTCCTCACGCTGCCCTGCATTTGTCGTCTCGTCTCATCCGTCTATGATAGTGATAGGATCATAGTATCTACCAAGATCTTCTTATACCATGTTTGATCAGTTTCGTATTCTTAAAAACTAGTTGTTGGCTCTAATTTCTAAAATATGGATTATGAGAAGAAAAAAAACTCGGTTGAAGTGTTTGGATCCTCAGTTTTTAAAAATCTAACTTTATTTATGGCTCTAGGGTCACAAGAAAGTGACAAAAGCTGGATATTAACAGCTTCTTGGTTTTTAAGAATTTAACAAAAACTGACAATAAAAACCGGCCTATTTAGATCTCACCTAGTTTTCAAAAGCTATATTCTTAAAAAGTCACAAAAAAACCGAAGGTTTCAAATAGGGCCTTATACTAAATAGTAAATACACTGATATCCATCCTGACCACATTCATGCAAAAAAAAAAAACTATATACGTATATAGTACCAGCCTAGTTTGAAAATTCGAATGAGGTACATGCATAGTATGGTATTTACCTCCGGTTTTGATTATATAATATAGGCCACATTAGTTATTTTTTCCACTTCATTCTTTATTGTACTACTACTATCGTACACAAATATGCCTGGATGGGGATATGGGACAATGACGACTTTACACGGTGGCACCCTCGCCATCCAATCTTATCCGTATCGACGACGACAACAATGTAGATGATGACCACACAATGATGCCAATTTTTGATAAAGAAAGAAAATCTAAATGGCAATCTGACACGTGAAATAGTCAACTACGGAGTACTAGTATAGGAGGGAATGTATTTCTCAAAAGCCATCCAACTACCCTTTTTGTTTATGATATGATGACACGTCTCTCGACCGCTTTTATTATTATATATAGCAACAAAGCGTATGTACTCCTTCCGTAAAAAAAACAATTTAAATATAAATCTAGATAAGTAAGCATCGTACTATGTTTTTGTATAGAGGGAGTATATACATATAACAAGTTCAAAATGAAAGGTTCACACATTTTCGGAGTGCACGCGCCAAATTCAATTAGGGTCTGTTTGGATTCCACTAATACAAAAATAATTTGTAGACATGCCTCATATTTATTCCAAGAATGATATACTTACCAAACTGTTTGTAAATATCCTAGGGAGCACCGTAGCTTAAAAACCGCCCCTAGAAATATATTTTTAGGGGCGTTTCTATTAAGTAAACCGTCATCGAAAATATGTATATTTTTAAGGGCGGTTTGTTTAAGAGAATCGCTTCTGAAAAAAATGATTTTCACCTACAAATCGATTTTCAAAGGCCCCGACTAGTTAACCACCCTTAAAAATAACTAGAGCACAAATAAAATAATAAATTGTGAGCTACCTTTAAAAATAAATCTTCTGAGTTGTGGTTGGACCTCTTGGCTTCCTGTCACATTAAAAATAGTTGTTTTATTTTTATTAGACTCTAAATGATTTTTAAAAATTGTAAAAATTATTTTAGTTACGGTTGCCGATAGTGAATTTTAACCGTGTCTGAAAATCACTTCTTTACTTCTTTTTACAATCGATGGCATAGTAGCGGGTTTTTAAACCGAACCAGAAGATCGTTTTTTACGGTAAGAAAAAATCATTTTTTACTAGTATTTATGAATGGAATGAAACCAAAATCTAAAAAGTACTTCTTATTTATTATTAGATTGTATTTCAATTCATCTTAATTCCTGAGAACCAAACAGGCCTTTAGTCGTTGTATTAACCCATCTAATTAGTTCTTGAAGGTTTCCATCTCCTTCCTCTTCCAAACAGCAAAGTAACGTGCTGATCGTGTTCATGTTGTTTTAACTTGAATGTATATATACATATATTTTTTTCTTCATACCATTACTTTCTATAGGAGGTAATATGTAATAATAACTATTCAAACCGACAGTTAATAATAATTACTATTTAAGAAAAATAGAATAACAAAACGGACCCAAACAAGAAGTCGGTAGGCCCAAAAGAGGAACGGATTTAGCCCACCAAGAGCCTGTTCCGACTATTCAGTACGTGTCCTCCTTCCACAAAACATGCATATTGATCTGATGCCATCATCTCATCTGTGTTAATGAATAATACTGTCTGTCCTTGGATTGCAAAGTGGCACAGCAAGGACAATATGAGCTCGATCGGGCTATTAAATCAATCGGGTTTTGACTAGTACCATATATTAGTGATTTAATTAGTTTTTATTGCATGCATGCAATGCAGGTGTGGGATGTGAAGCTATGGAAGCAGGATCCGTTGACGCAGGGGAAGAAGGGGCCTCAGATCTCCGAGTCAAGGGTGACGCTGCTTTGCAATCTGCCCGTGCCGGACAACCTCAAGCACGCCGGCGATGCACTCAAGAAGTACGCCACCGACGCCGCTGCCGCCGAGGCCCCCAAAACCACCACCTTCACCAGCAGATTGTAGATATTAGTATATCACAAGTTGTTAATTAAGTTGAGCGATACAGAGATTTATTGATAGTACAATTGTACACCTACAATGCATGATGGCACTTATGTGTTGGTGTGCTCTTCCTCTGCTTGCATTTCTCGGCTAGCTTAATTAATAATTAGCTTTTGTATCGTATTGATTTCCTGTATATTCTGTTGCGTTTTTCGTTTCTAATAGATAGATAAGTAGACTAGATAAGTAGACTACATGATAGTACATATGTAACAGTGGTGGAGCTCGTCAATTTCCACGCCTAGGGACATTTTCAAAGTGTGTATAATTAACATCGAATCAAAAATACTGTATACACGAGAAGTATATATATATATAATATGACTGCATTGATTGATGTGCCGAATAGTAACAATATATCAGTACAACATACCACTTGCTCTAGTTTTGAGATCGTGGAGGTAACGTAACGTTTTCACCCGAGACTTCAACTATTTGTACAACATATCTTCATCTTTGATGCTTGCAAAGACCTAATTTAATCTCCTAATGAATAAATCACGTACTCATTATTAAACTTTTACATCGGGGAGTCCAACAGTTAGGATTTAAGAAAGAGGAATTCACCAAGGTTCATGTCAGCTGTGAGCAGTCGGTCAGGTGTCTGCTTGCAGCTTCTTGGCTTTCTGCCATCCCTGCCCAGTGCCCAGCTTGCTTTGCTGTCGCCGGACAGTGCGGGTGCGGCGGCTATCAGCTGCGGCCAGGCGGGCTAGCCGTCCAACACGCCTCCAGACGCCGTGACCTCCCCTAGCGGCCTGGCGTTGGTGGCGACCGGCCGGCGGCCGCGGCTCCTCTACCGGTCTTGCCGGACGGCGTCTGCTGAGGAATGCCGACGAGATTGCGGCGCACGAACGGGAATCGCCGGAGGGAGGCGCTTGTGCTTTCTGTGCCTGGGCCGGTGCAATTTGGCCCAATATCTAGTGACAGTTCTGATTGGGCCAGAAAATCTATAAGAAGGTGTTTTAGGCCACGGCCTAGGCCCATATCTGTCCCTAACTCGATATGAAATCACGCACGTGCGTGCTTCCTGAATCCTGAATGGATTTGAAATTCATATATCGGCGTGAGAAAGAAGCGGAGGGTTAGTTACATTACAGTTTGTGTGCTAGATATGAATGGCCTAGGACGACATCACAGCTCCAGTTCGCCACTCGATCTCTGGATCCATCGACCATGGCGGCGGCCGGCGGAGGTGGTGCTGCTGCCCTCCCGCTGCGTGCGCGGCGTGCAAGTACCAGCGCCGGCGCTGCGCGGCGGACTGCCCGCTGGCGCAGCTACTTCCCGCACGACCGGCCTCGCGTCTTCCGCAACGCGCACCGGCTCTTCGGCGTCAGTAACATCCTCAAGACGCTGGACCGCGCCGGGCCCGACCCCGAGAGGCGGCACGAGGCAATGCAGTGCGTCGTGTACGAGTCGCAGGCATGGGACCTCTACCCGTCCGCCGGCTGCGTCCCCATCATCCACGGTCTGCAGCGCCGGATACAGCAGGCGGAGCACGAGCTCCGCCGCGTCCACGCCGACCTCCAGGCCTACCGACGAGCCGATGCTGCCATCGTCGTCGTCCAAGGCGGCGGACGACCACCCGTTCATCGCCCCGACAGCTTGGACGACGGCGGCGCCGGCGTCCGCTACTCCTCGGCCGAGGCGATGTCGTCGTCGTCCTCTCCACCTGCACCGCGGCCGCCGCCGTTCCAGTTACAATGGACGGCGGCGATGGGTGAGGACGCCGAGGGCATTGCCGCTGCTGCTCGGGCACCATTTATGTACGGTGGTGGTGGTGGTGATGAGCAGCAGATGATGATCAACAACGCCGTCACTTCCGACGACGGCAACATTGCCGCGGTGGCACCACCGCCGCAAACGCTGCCGTGGACCATACAGCAGCCACCGCAGTACGAGCATCCGTTCTTCGTCAACGCAACGACAATGCTGCCCCAGTTCCATTACCAGCAACAACCCATCGTTGTCTCCTCCCCGCTGCCGGCGTTGCGAGACGACATGATGAATTACTTTGCTGACGGCATGAACGGTGAAAATGATGAGATGCCTCGTGAATCTAGGTAAATAGTTACTAAACTCATCTTACCTTAGACTCTCTCAATTCTATAAATTGTTTTGACTTTTTTATATTCCATTTTGTTATGCATCTAGACATAATGTATGTCTAGATACATAGTAACTTCTATGTCCCTGCTAGTTGAATGAAATCGTCTCGTGGTATATGTCCAGTACGGATTCTTCGGGTGAGAAGGCGATACCTAAGATGAAGGATAACAATAATGGCTTCATCATCAAGCAGGATGTTGATTCTTCCTCCACTCTTCCTGCTGCTGCAAACAAAAGTTAATCACGCTGCGAGTTCACAGAACGTCATTCTCTTATGAAGTAGGAGCAAAATAACTTCTTCTATTAGTTAACTTGCTAGCTAGCGCAAGTATTTTAGATTTAGTAATTTTTCCGTATCTCCCTAGCTAGGTCTGCTCTCCGGGCGATTCCAGGTGTGTGTGCTCATGTCACCAATCCTTTGTTTGTTTTGTATGAGCATTCAATTTCTTGTTGTTTGTACTTGGATCGCACTCCCTATTCCTAATGTTAATAATGAGTTAAATTTATTGAAGGTTTGTTAATCTGTAAATGGGTTTTTAGTTAAATCCATCAACTTGAGAAATAGATTGATTTGATCATGGTCCATAAACTTTTAAAGTCGTCTACCGCTGGTTCGTGCCAATCCCCTGTGAAACTAGCGTTTGACGTATCGTGCTGACCACGTACTACGTTTAATTTCTCGATCCTCTTTTATTATCTCTCTCCCATGGTCTTGCCGTGCATTTCATTGAGCAGGTCTATGTGCGTAGCCTTTGGACACACAATCAAACCTCCACACTGAGACCGATTTGTTGCTCGCACTATATAATAATTAGATGATGTGGCTAGCCTATAAAACAATGCACTGAGATTGACTATTCTGTTCAAATTGTAAGTTGACGTGACACTGTGGTGACTCTACGTTGAGACTGCATGGCCACGGATGCCTCTGACTTGGAGTTTCTTCTCTGCTTTGCTCCTATCATCGTCGGAGACCTCCAAGTTGATGCAGGTGGCCGACAATCCGGTCAGCAGCACACAGGGAGCGGTTACCTAGACGTGATGTACTCCTCTGTTTTTTTTTATATAAGTAATCGTTGTTGACCCCTGTGAGTAAAGAAGAGCGGGCATGAACCGCTGGTGTACCTCCTCACATCGTGAGCCTCCATTGTCTGCTCCAGCCCAATACACAGACAACCCCCACTGCACGCCAGTTATCCATAGTGGTGATGGTGGCCACGACTAGACGTGATGTACTCCTCTTTTTTTTTTTTTGGTTCTCTTCTCTACTTCTCTAGTACTAGAAAATACATCCGGTTCTGGATCTTCATCCATGCGTGGTCGGCCACCCAATCTCTCTATGGCCCTAGTTTCACTGTGCCCTCTCCTCTATGGTGGCCCCACGCGACTTGTTCCACTGTACCGACTAAGACAACATGGAGCCTGATGTCTAGTTGTTACCCACTTTTAGGGTTGTTGCTCGCCACATACCAAGCAAGCTTGACACCCCAAACCGTCGTCGCTGCAAAATCTGAGATTTGTTGACGTGCCACCAGTGCAGCCCGCATGATCGGGGAAGGGAAGAGGAAGAGGGGCGCTGCAGTGGGAAAGGAAGAGAGGGATAGGAGCACTACTGAGGTAAGAGCACGAGTGTCTCACATCACCGGAGGAGGGGAGGGGCGTCACCAAGGGAGGAGCACCGGATCCTCACACCACAAAACCCACCATCCTATTTACCTTCTTAGCCGCCACACCTATCCCCGCCTTTGACACCGACTGACGAGAGTCTAACATAGGGGTATGTCAATAAATATGCTCTAAAAAGTTTATCAAATGTTTGAATTATATCATTTCATATAAAATCGATTTGTCCGTAGCACTGCACGGGCTAATACCTATAAGAGAAATGAATTCGGCATCATCTCTTATATTTAAAAGAGTTAGACTACTTATTACAAAAATCTTGTAATAATTAAGAAGGTCTAACTCACACCTTAATTTTACCATTATTTTGACTATCTAAATGGCAAAGAATTGCATAGCAAATGTCTCTAGCACTTGACAGACATTAAGAATGTGTTTCTTGTCAAATTCATCGTGCAATAACTGCACTTTTATATTGACAGATGATGTTGTACTCGAATATAGCACATGTGGTCACGCACATTTTCTTCTGTTACGAATATGGATTGTTTCTAATCAATTATATAGATTTCTATAATCAATTCTAAATATATATTGGTTGTGTTGTATATATTACGTGTTGGAGTGGAATTCTGTCATATCCATCACTAATCCATGTTTGCCATTTGGTGAGGAGCTGAAGCTTCTAGTACAATAGCGACCACCGACTGTCCCCTTGTTTTAAAAAGACTCCAATTCTATATAGGAGAGTAGTGGGGAATTTAGGAGGGGTCCATGCTCTCCGGCAGCGGTAGGGTAGCCTCGCTGCCGCGATGTTGGTTCCCTCCTATAGAAGCAACATCCAATAATAAATTAGAAATGACACTAGAAACTTGGTTCTAACCGGCCGTCCATGGCAAACTTCATGCCTGTGGCCACATCTAGGCCGTACGTCTCGACCTCTAAGCCTATGTCTTCATATTTGGAGCAAGGAACATACACATCAACGATGCTGCCCACCACGGGGCTTCACGACAACACTACAGCCACCAACCATTTTGCCGCATAATGTGGCTATGGTGATATATCGTCCCCGTGCATGGAAAAAGCTCTAGATGGAGAAGACACATGAGGAAAGAAGCTCGCGACCGGAAGGAGTGGGCTTGAAGCTAGTCCATATGCTATGTTATATTGGATCTCATACTCTATAGATAGGGGGTGAAGCTTAGTTAAGGTTAAGGTGGGCCCTGCCCCTCTTGCTCACCTTAATCCCCCATTGTGTAAACCGTAATTTCATTACCATTCCTTGGTATTTGGAGCTCAATTACATAGACGTACTGTCCCCCTTATTGTTTCACCACTATCCATAGATAGATGCACTTTTTTGGACAAAAAAATTTTGAATTATGAATTATAGTTTACGAGCATTTGGGTCTCTATTGGGTTTTGCTAAATGGGCTTGGTTGTTATAAAAGGTAAAAGGATACAAGTAGTAGTATTTGACTTTGACTAAACGCCACGGACCACGAATGACTTGCGAAAGAAGTAGAAGGGCGGGTCCCCAGGGACACGGTGGCAGCTGCTGGCCCAGCCACTGGCAACGGAAATATCCAAAAGGACCCCTCGCATTCCGGAGCCTATAACAGATGAATCCTCTCACATCAGCTGTTTGGGATTCTGGTTGTTGGCTTCCTCTCCTCCTCGGATCCTTCCTCCCCACCGCGCCGGCTAAGCGACGGGCGGCGACGCAGCCGATCCCCACCCACCCACCCACTCTCCATGGACACGGGCATGGAGTTCTCCTCCTCCGCCCTCCCTCCTCCCGCCTTCTGCTAGGAGCGGCGCCGCGGAGCCGTGTGGCGTGGCGTGGCGTGGCGTGGACTGGAGATCCAGCTCCCCCAGCGTGGACCAGGGCGCCATCCGTCCTCGATTTGGACTTGGATTCACCTCGCCTTTTCTCTTCCTCTCCCTGGTAAGGAATCCCTCCCTCCCTATCTTGCTTTGCGAGCAGGGTCAGCGCTCGAGAAAAGATCAAATCTTTCCCTCTGGGTTCTGCTCAAAACGAAGGGAGGGGGAAAAAAATCCTCCTTTTTGCCTCTTCTTCGTTTCTTTCTCTCCATTCCGTTCAGTTTGTACCGGATTGCGTGCTGTACTGCGAATTTCTGTTTGATTTCCTCTCCAAGATATTTGGGGGTACATGACGTTGGCTTCAACTCAATCACGTGCGGCTCCGCGTTGTAACGGAATGTTGTACATACAGTATGCATCTGACAGCCATCCTACAATGTTGCATTGCGGACTCTACTTGTTCCCCCCAAAATTCCATTGATTAAATCCATCCCTTGTTTAGCTACCCGACACCCTGATTTGGCCTATTGTTCAGTTATTAGTGAGCAAAACAAAGTACAATGGTTTCTAGAATCAAACCTGAAATGCGCATTTTGTTTCTTCTTCTTTTGATTTGAGCAGCACATCAGCGAGCCATAAAATCTTCATTAACGATGCATGTTTTCTTTTCGTTTCTTCCTACTTTGATATGAATCACAGTATGCGAGAACGTGTCAATTGTAATTGCAGTGAACCTTCGCATAGTAAAATACCAAATGATGGGATCCTTCTCAACTTCATATATATATTCCGTCGCCTTGTTTGTGTTGGCCATTTTGTCATCATAGTGAAGACCTGCATGCATACCTCTTATGCAAAACAACAACAACAACTTTTGTAGTGTTCTCTTGTAACTTTTGTTTGCTAATATGTTGCGGAGCTGTTTTCGCCTGGGTGCTACTACTTCAGTTAAGGTCACCTTTTTGTACATAAAAGCTGAATGACATTAAGGCCCCATTTTTGGACTTTGAACTGAAACCTGCACACTCTGAGGTCTTTCTAGAGTTAACATGCAAGCCCAAAAGGTTCAAGCTGATGGAAAAACCTCCTTACAGGGGCCAAGTAAGTTGGCTTATCAGTCATGTTTATGTTGCGAATGAGCTTCACCAGAAGATGCCTTAAATCTGGAAAAATGTGTGTTGTTGGGCCTTATAGCCTGCAGCCCATTTTCCAGCTGAACAAATTTATGTCCTTGCTTGACCTAACATTCAACTTGTCTTCAATTTTTGCCATGCTGCTTATTCGAACCTTTTTCTTTCGGCGTGGTTTTTTGCCTTGTTCGCTTGGCTGATAAGCCATGGCTGAAAGTACTGTTGGCTGATTTGTTGTGAGAGAAAAATATTGTTCGTTGGCTGAAAAAGTACGGCTTATAAGCCAAGCGAACAGGGCGTCTATCTTTTGCCGAGTGACTTTTGGTTTGTAGAGACAACCTTGTTACTAATTGTGCTCCTATATCTAATTGTGTTAACTTAGAAATTCCATAATTTTCTTGTGGAAGTGCAGGCCTAACATTGGTGACCATAATAGGCTTATTGACTTGATTCTACTGGTTTTATTTATAAACAGCTAATGGTATATCCTAAATAAACCTTATATGTTGATTTGCATCAATGTTTTCTTTCAGGTCTGCCATTGAGGGGTCACATGTGTTTCAGTGGCGGTTAGAAGCCTACAACTCTACATTGCCGTGAAGTTGTGGTTGGATTTGTTAACCGGTATTACACTCCCTTCTTGCCTGCCACCTCTTTTCTCCTGTTCCTCTCTATGCCCCCCCCCCCCCCCCCGAAAAGGCAGCAAGAGATTTGCCGTTATATTATTAGCAGCAGAAAAACAAAAGGAGGTTACAGAATTAGTTCCAACTCAACGACTCACACAGGACCAGGACATCCTTATGCTAATACCCGAACATAGACATGCCCCCCACAAAAATAACACTCAGCATCTGAGTCAATATTCCTCGCCTTATATGAGTTGATACCATATCTGTTTGCTTCATATCCTTCACCAAAAATTTACTGCTCTCAATTTATAATGACAATTGGCTGTACAAAACGGGTATAAGAAGTAGCACTATAGGCCTTTTATACATAATTTCTTTTTTTGTGTGTGTTTTTCCTGTTTGAAAACATATTTTATTTGCTGACGTTTATGCTGTCATGGTTATTATTTGGATGACAAGTCTCATCATCGCTAATATTGATATTATGACTAGTCATTACTACTTTAGCGGTTTGATTGTCATCCACTTGCATTTCTAAATCTTACTGGGTTCTTAATCTTCAAAATGGATGAAACACCACGATGTAATATTTGGTAATTGGTATCTTCTGTGCTCTTATCCCTGTTCAGCCATAGCAAATAGATACTTGAAAATTCCATGGTTAAAAAGAATCTTAACCAGCATTGCTGGAATATAAATCACAAACCTATCGTTCACTTGAATTGTTAATCACAATGTTGATAGATTTCGTATATCCACATGGAGGTATGCATACTGCTCTGAATGCTAGTAAAGAGAAGTACCTGCTACAACTTGCAATATGCTGTTTGATTTTGTTATTTACTCTCGGTTGGCAATATCTTCATTTCTTTGACCTGCTATTGTTTTTAGTTTCTTATTCTTTAGATTATGTCAAAAAATAGCCTAAACTCAAAGGAGTGTGTTATTTTGACCATTTTATATAAATGTTATGAATCATTTTTGAAATTTAGAAATGAAATATCTAGGTGTTTGTAATTTTAAGAGTTCTTACATATTGTGAACTAACTTTGCAGTTCATGTTGAGGGCAAAGCAACTTGGCACCCTAACTCAGTGTGCACGATCCTTCTATCTTAATGGATCAAGGTGCGGTGGCACAGATGGAGCTTCATGCACATGCCCTGAGGATGAGACTTATGCTCCAAAAAGGCAGACTACAACTGCTATCGAGCAGAAGTCTCATTCAACCCACAGAACATCTGTGAAGATTCAGCCTCCTGTACAAGATGTTATTGGAGCTACTGGCCACCCAGCTCCATCTGTTCATGCCACTACCTCACCTCCACCAGGAAAGGAGCCTGCATCTAGTAACAGAAGCAATCGTCCTCACGATCATCAGCAGATTATAGGAAGTGATTATGTACAGCCATCTAAGCAGACAGCCAGAAGCATTTCTCAATCTGGAATTGCTGGAGCTGGTGTATATTCTGAGCTGGTTAATTTCAGGTCCTCATCTAATAATGGAAGCACTGATCAGGCTCCACAGATGGGTACTAACTATTCTTATCAGATTTTATCTGATAGCCATTCTTCTAATAACAGGGCACAAAATCAACTTAACTTTCCTGAGGGAAAGATGGCTTATAACCCTTCCGTAAACAATGAATTCGGGAAGGGGTACCCAAGAGCTGGCTATGCAAAGCCAAAGCAGAGTTTCTCAGGACCATCTGTGATGGTTTCCAGTTCACCATCACAAATAAGGAGTCAAGGGCATCCTGGTCCACCCTATGCAAAATATCATTCTAATCATTTCAATTCAGATGCCAGGCGAGATGAAGTACAAACTCGGAACCCATCAGGTCCCAATGTTTTTAGTGGTTCTGGCAACAAAATTCAGGGTTCTACAGGAACAATAAAAGTTCATAGTGGAGGACCCCAATCTAACTTAAGATCATTGAAGTCATTGCGGTCAGTTGATCAGTACTACCACACACTGCAGCAAATGAAATGGGGTCCAATGACCGAGCATGTTCTGGATAATCTTCATTGCAAGATAGATGCGTTCCAGGCAAATCAAGTACTCAAGCTGCTTCATGACCACACTGTCGCTCTTGGTTTCTTTCAATGGTTAAAGAGGCAACCTGGATTCAAGCACGATGGTCATACTTACACAACCATGATAGGCATCCTTGGGCAAGCCAGGCAATTCGGTGTTTTGAAGAAACTTCTGGATGAAATGAGCCGAGCTCACTGCAAACCAACTGTGGTGACATACAACAGAATAATACATGCATATGGCCGTGCAAATTATCTTAAGGAGGCTGTTAAAGTATTTGAGGAAATGCAGGAAGCTGGTTACGAGCCTGATCGGGTTACATATTGTACATTGATTGATATCCATGCTAAAGCTGGATACCTGGACATTGCAATGGATTTATATGGCAGGATGCAAGAAGTAGGCCTGTCACCAGATACATTCACCTACAGTGCCATGGTTAATTGCCTTGGTAAAGGTGGTCAATTAGCGGCTGCTTATAAGCTTTTCTGTGAGATGATTGAAAATGGCTGCACGCCTAACCTTGTTACTTACAACATTATGATTGCACTCCAGGCCAAAGCAAGAAATTATGAAAATGTTGTTAAGCTGTACAAAGACATGCAGGTTGCTGGGTTCCGTCCTGACAAAATAACTTACAGCATTGTTATGGAAGTTCTTGGTCATTGTGGCCATCTGGATGAGGCTGAGGCTGTTTTCATTGAGATGAGGCGCGATTGGGCTCCTGATGAGCCAGTATATGGACTTTTGGTCGATCTCTGGGGCAAAGCCGGCAATGTTGACAAAGCACTAGGATGGTACCAAGCAATGCTTCAGGATGGTTTGCAGCCTAACGTGCCTACCTGCAATTCGCTCTTGAGTGCTTTTCTGAAGATGAACAGATTTCAAGATGCCTACATCGTGCTCCAGAACATGCTTGCTCAAGGGCTTGTTCCATCTGTGCAGACTTATACCTTGCTGCTCAGCTGCTGCACCGAGACTCAGGCACAGATAGGTTTGTGCGGCCAGCTCATGACCATCACTGGACATCCAGCTCACATGTTCCTGCTGTACTTGCCTGATGCAGAACCTGGTGGCCAGAACGTCAGGGATCACACCAGGTATTTCTTGGACATGATGCACAGTGAGGACAGAGAGAGTAAAAGGGGTCTAATGGATGCTGTCATAGACTTCTTGCACAAGTCTGGTCTCAAGGAGGAAGCGGGCATTATATGGGAGGTTGCTGCACAGAAGAATGTGTACCCAGATTCTGTGAGGGAGAAGAGCTCGTCGTATTGGCTCATCAACCTTCACTTGATGTCTGAGGGCACGGCAGTGACTGCTCTGTCCAGGACACTTGCCTGGTTCCATAGGCAGATTCTGACATTGGGCACTGGCCCTGAAAGAATTGACATTGTCACTGGCTGGGGCAGGAGGAGCAGGGTAACTGGATCTTCGCTGGTTAGACAATCGGTTCAAAAGCTTCTAAACCTCTTTGAATTCCCATTCTTCACCACCCGTGGAAATACTGGCTGCTTTGTCGGCTGCGGGGAGCCACTCAACAAATGGTTGCACAATCCTTATGTTGAGCGCATGCATTTATTGTAAGCTTGCAGTGAGGTCATTGGCCAGGCCAGAAATTATGGACCTATTTAAGCAGGCACAATTTTGTGGAAGGATCAGCTTGGGATGAATAAAGATGTGCACCATATATAGTTTGCTCCATAGCATTTAGTCAGGTCAGGTGTAGTTTGGTAGCCGAATAGTCTATGCTTGGAAACTATTTAGTGTGATTGTGGTAACATTTAGAGATGGCATTGTTCGTTTAGCATAAATTTCTCTCAATTAGCCAGTGAGGATTACTCCATCAGGTGTTCCGTGTTCCAATTCTTCATTTTAACTTGAGTGACAGGTTGACAGCTGCTGCTGACAGGTAATGTTGTTGATGAACAAGTATTGATTATTGAGAGTTGAGACAGAAGAATCATAGGTTTCATAGCTGGATGCACATTCTGATCGGTCAAGTACAATTCACAACTTGATCAACTAGATCGTAACTATTATCATTCCAGATTGCACTTTGTACACCTACATTGTAACTACTATCATGCAGTCATGCTATATGTACCCCATCTTAGGTTAGTGTTACAATTCAGTAGCAAATGTAGCTCCCTGATCCTGGTCATCTTGGAATATCCTTATCTTGATTGCATATTTGTCGGTATCCCTGAATCATTCCCAGATAATCTAAGGAGTCTCTTTCATCACTCAATCCATTTCCTTCTCTGATACTCCCAGTTACAATTGCAAACATGACTGCTGCTCTGAGAGATTGCTAGTCGATGCCAGTGTGCCTATGCTTGTCCCAGCTATATACCCACCGGTCCATGCATTCTGTGGAAAAACAAACAACTAATGCTGGTTACAAACCTTTTTCTTCTCACTTTAAATATGAACTACTCAATCAAGTTTTCATTGCCAAAGTTTGTGGTGAACCTATTGATGTTTTAACAAAAACAATATTCTAACGGAATTTGTACGGCTTACCTGAAAATTGAATCCGCCTGTGACCCCATCAACATTAAGAACCTAGAGCAAGGCCATCCGCAAAAAGTTAAATAAACTTTAAGTTTGCTGCTCCAGAATGTCTCGACTTCAAGAACGATATATTACCTCTCCTGCAAAGAACAGATTTGGCTGTTTCTTGCTTTCCATAGTGCCAAGTGATATCTTTAACGATAGGGAGGTAAGTTAGGTCTATATGCAAGTTGATTTCATGTTCAAGAAATTTGCAGTTAATGATTAGGAACCTCTGAAATTGGAACACCTCCTGCAGTCACAAATTCATCTTTAAATTGGCCCTACATATGATATAACTCACAGTGAGTTACTGTTGATATCCTTTACTAAATGACTGACAAATTTCAGTTAGCATATTATGAAATATCACACACCTTTCCGACAACCTCAAACATCCATTGTTTCAACCGAAGGGCTATTGCGTTTAGATGATTATTTGGCATGGAGGCCCAGTGTGTATCACCATTTAAACTCTGCAAATGTTAGACTTTCCTGATGAAATCATCTAATTAAATGGATAAGCTAAGCACTATTCAGTAATAGTATCACCTCCTGTTCTAGCAGGAATCTCCAAAATCTCTTCACCAGGCCAAACTCCGTGGGGAACGTGTTATTCACTTTGTGCTTCTGCAGTTCAAATTCATCATTATTTATTTATGGAACTGTTAGAATATTTCTCTCATGATTTTGAAGGTCATTTAAAACTTTGGTAAAAGTATTCTCTCATGAACTGTTATTATTTGTGCTGGCAAAGTCAAAGATCATCTCAGAAAGCCAAATAATTAGTAGTAAGACTCAGAACTATTGCAGCACTTTACTCGAGAACACTTTTTTCAGCTCATCAAAGCAAAGGCAACTCAAGAGTAGCTAAACCAGCAATAGATTCAGATTCTTTTGAAGATTTATGGCACTAACTTAGTAACTTCAGTGGGTAAAGGAAATACTAAGAAAGAAATGGACCGCATGCTGATCTTTGTACTGGAATACGATGCGCTTCACGTCCTCGATATGAATATCAGGTACAAAGTCAACCATAAGCTTTCCTGTGTTGAGAGAAATATATGAGGAAAGTGGATACTATTGAGTGTACAGAAAGTCAACCATCAGATTTCTTGTTCTCAATTTAATGTATTTGGTGATAGACATACAAAGAAACTGAAAAGGAACATATCAGATGAAGAGGTAAAACAGCAATGCTTGGATCACTAGAGAAACAAGAAAACAGGATATGCAACATGTTTGTACTCAGCAGGTGCCATAAAAGGTTAGCAGAAGTATCAAACATTTGAATTTATGAGGACAAACAAGAAACATTCTAAATGATATAATAAATTTAGTATGACAAAGTACTGGTCCATAGGTGCCCAAAAGCTCTTAAGACTCTAAAAATTTCTAACACAAAGAGTCAGATCATTAAGAATTTTGCTAACATGCATAATTCCCTAAATGATAACTCAGGAAAGTAAACCATTGCTAGAAAGTAACAAAAATAATAACGGTAAGTGCAAGGGACTCCCTGGAACTCTAAAGAAAAGAAGAATGCAAGGGAGTGTTCTGGATCTACTGAATACAATGATGATCACAGACTACAAAACTAGAAAAATATAACAAGGATGCCATTGCCCCCAATTGTCAATCTAGTGAAAGTCCTGTATACTTTAATTGCATCATACCTTGGTAGTTGCACTGATGTAGTTCACGTGCTCCCCATGCCGACAACCGCAGCACAACAGGCCCACTAAGCCCCCAGTGTGTAACTAACATAGGCCCAGTCTGTAAAGACAAGTTACTTGGTGTAAGCGATGTGTATAACTAGTTGGCTACCTCTCTAAGAACCAGCCAAATGCTGAAAAGAAATGGCATGTTCACCTGAGTTAATTCGGGAACACTTTTTTGAACACCATCCAGCTTTAGTTTTGCTTTGACTATTGGAAATGTAACCTACATAGCAGAAAGAACAAGGGGTAAAAGTCATTGCCGCTCAGTACTCCTGTTAGAAACAAAAACCAACTGCGATGAGGCTTCCTTCTATAGGACACAAGTCTTGATGTTAATCATGTTCCTCCTCAGTAGCAAATAAATTATGGACACTAGTAGGCAGGTAAATCGAGTCGCGGTCTCCTCGCATTGCACAGGCGAGAGTAAGGCTTGCCACTAACACTCTTCCCTAGACCCCGCACAGAGCGGGAGCTCTCTGCACTGGGTATGCCCTTTAGTAGGCAGGTAAACGGAGGAAACTCATGTAATTTGGCTGCATGACTTACAAATTATCACTATTTTATTACTAGATAGAGTAATTCTTAGCATGGGAATTGAAACAGCTTCTGTGGATGCATACCCCAGCGAGATCAGCCAGCCGCTTGTCTGCGATTTTAAATGTGAACAAGCTGGGCACTGGTGCAATAATGGAATGACCGAGCTGTGCAGCAATTGAATAACCCTACAGGTAAGCAAGATGTTAGGGGTGTAACTTCCTGCCCTATGATACGGTGACAAGATATGAAGATACAAAGCGAGGGGCAAAAAGGAATGCCGATACCTGTTGGCTGCTACCTGTAGCAACCAAGACATAGTTAGCATTGATATAATCAACAAAATCAGAGGTACGCTTCTCAACCTTGAGAACAAACTTTCCATCTTGAGCAACAGATGCACTAGACACAGCTTTGCCGGCCTGCAGAGAAACTTCCATTTGGTTTTGAAGTGGTCAGGGAGTGATGGGCGGTAGCATGAGGGGGAAATTAACAGGAAAGGTAATTAATTAGCAAGAGGTACCCCCAAGCCTTCTTGCTTCGTTCAGTAGACAGTCTACAACTGAAGCTGAATTGTCAGTGACAGGGAAGACTCTGCCATCGTCCTCCGTCTATGAGATGGCAACCAACAAGGGGAAGGGAGCAACATTAGCAACTAGCTGCGGAGGAATGCATACAGAATACAAAGATTCTGAAGCAACTAGCATGCTACCTTAAGCTCGACACCGTGATCTGTGAACCAGCGCATGGTATCCTGCGGACCGTGAGCGGTAAAGAAGGATCCTCGGAGCTCCTTGTTCCCCCTAGGGTAATTTCTCGCCAAGCCCTGCAAACAACACAACAATGGGCACTGCTGATATGTTTGCAGCAACACGAAAATGGTAGTGACAGGCCGGATGGACGGCGTGGGCACCAAAATCTAGGAATACCAGGATAGGAGTAAGAGGCGTAATTTCTCACTACCGCGGGCTCAAGATGATGGCCATTGGTTACGTTGCAGCGGCCACCGCCGGAGATCTTGACCTTGGACAAGAACCTGCCTTTCTCGACGACCGCGACGTTGAGGTGCGGAGCAAGTGTCTTAGCCCTTATGGAGGCGTACACGCCCGCCGCGCCGCCCCCCACCACGACCAACGACGGCTGCTCCTCGTGTTGCCCCTGCACAGATGAGATGACACCAAGCTCAAGCGTTGTAGGGGGGGACATGAAAAGAGCTTGGCGGCGACAGGGCACATGGGTCTTACCTGCTCGTAGGTCGAGGTTCGAGACGCGGGGATAGAAGAGAGACAGCTCGTCCTGCAGAAGGCGGTGGCCCGGCGAGAGGTGGTGAGGGTGGGCTGGAGGCACGGCGGCCATGGCGGCATTTCGACGAACAGCTCCGCTGCTGCTATCTCTCTCTGCCCAGGTGACCTGAGGTGGGCGCCGCGCTACCCCGAGAAGAATCACATCGATTAATTGGGCCCACCCTTGTATCTAATCCGGCCGCTTGCTGAGGATGATTTGGCACGGGATTGGGCCGGGCCTGCTTCCTCCAATTGGGCTCCATGCTGCACTTGCCTGCACGCCATCCAGCGTCTGAAACGAGCCCGGCCCAATAGTTACTCCACGCCTTCATGCGGCCTTTCTCATCCTTTCCGTTCGGCAGCGCAGCCGGCCGCGGAATCCGGCGACGTAGCTGTCGGAAGCCGAGCAGCGAGCGGTGGGTGGGGCAGGTTGCTGCGGGCGACGGCGCAGTAACTGCTCCGATTTGTCGTCCAAGGTCTGCCCTCTCCTCGCCCCGCGTCCAAATCCCTTCTTCTTCCTGCATCTGCCCCCCCATCGTGGTTGGGCTTCTGCATCAGCCATCTACGGCTCGTTCACCAGTTGTGGTGGACGACGACGGAGGAGCTGCTTCGACTGTCGTTGAAGGCATCCCCTCTCTCCGCCGCGCGTATTAATCGCTTCTCCTTTTCTGCATCCGCTCTGACGTAGTTGCGGCTCCTGCAGGTGCCATGCGCGGCTCCTTCAGCCATCCCATCCATCTGATTACCAGCCCTTGTTAGATCAGTTGTCTCTTTCCATTGAGCATTGTCTTGTGAGTTCTCAGCAGGCACAGCCTTCCAGCCATCCCAAGAATCTGATTGCTTTAGCATCTGAAATTGCCCACCGGTGTTGCAGCCAGATTACTCCAGGAGTTTTGTGCGGCAGAATTCGGTGCCTTCTTCTGCTACATTGTTCCAAGAATCATTCTGTGCATTATTCTTCTGGATTGTCACATTACTCCATGAATATTGCTGTGAATCAGGATCATTTATAGTTACTACTTTTTCCCATGAACCATCCTACTGTTGTTATTTTGCGAGTTGCACTGTTAATCCAGGAATCCTGTAGTGCATCAATGCCCCTTCTACTTTTTCAGTTTCATTATTAGGTAGCTATTTCAGCGCTTCACCTCCCATAATTGGTAGGTATTTCAGTGTTTTGTTGAGTTCTTCTTTTTCAGTTTTAGAGGTTCAGTTTCATCATTTTGTTTTGAGTTTCTTTCTAGTTCGCTTTTAGTTTCGGAGTTTCAGTTTTCAGTTTTAGTTTTCAGTCATGTTTTTGAAATCTTTTAGTTTCAATTTTCAGTCAGCTTTTTAGGTTCGAATATCCTCCTAAATCCTACGTATCAGTTGCCTCACCTACAATGTATAAGTTATTACAAAAGGATAGCCATTGCACATATAAGTTGCCACAAAAGAATTTATTCAGTTTTTTTAGTTCCAGTTATCGGTTATGTTTTTTTAATGAATTTTTAGTTTTAGTTTTCAATCAAGTATTTTTTCAGTTTTTTTGTTTCATTTTTTAGTCAAGTTTTTTTTAGTTTCAGATATCAATCACTATTTTAAGTTAGAATGTCTTCCTAAATCCTGCATATCTGTTGCCTCATCTACAATATATAAATTGTTACAAAAGGGTAGCCATTACACATATAAGTTGCCACAGAAGAAGAATTTGCCTCCTAGTTTTAGTTTCCAGTCAGGTTTTTTTTCTAGTTTTTTTTTAGTTTTAGTTTTCAGTTATGTTTTTTTAATGTTTATTTAGTTTCAGTTCTCAGTCACTCTCTTAGGTTCGAATGCACTCCTAAATCATACATATTAGTTGTTTAATAACTTACTCTCTAAGCTGGCACCTAGTTCGAATGCACTCCTAAATCATACATATTAGTTGTTTAATAACTTACTCTCTAAGCTGGCACCTCATGCAATGCTTCTTCTAATAATTTGCCTCTCCGGATGCAGCTTATCTTATTTTAGGTTGCTACTCTTGTTTTTTTAATAAATGTTCCTCTAATTTTCAGCTAGTCATGTTTCCTGACTTATATTGGTTTTATAACGACTTGCCTCTCTAGTTGGCAGCTTATGCAATGCTTATTCTAATAATTTGCTCCTAGGTTGTAGCTTGTCTTGTTTTGCATCGCTACTCTTATTTTTAATAAATGCCCCCAATTGACAGCAAATCAGGTTTTCTGGCTTTTTATAATGTGTTTTATAATAGCTTGCCCCCTAATTGGCAGCTTATGCAATGTTTATTTTAATAATTTGTCCCTCCAAATTACAACTTATCTTGTTTTGGTTGGTTACTCTCTTTAGGGGTTAGTATCTTTATGTAAATACTATATAAAAAATTATTATATTTCCCCATGGTAACGATCGATGTGCATACCATGTAAAAACTTTAGTTTATTTTTGGAGTAGCAAGTTTAGTTTACATGATAGCAACTTCTTTCATAAATCTCCTAGTATATTTTTACACATGTATTGCTACTAAATTAATTTTTTTTCGAAACATAGTCAAGAGGGGTCTAGTTTTGTTTGTCTCGTCATGTAGAACATACCTGTGTAGACGAATTTGAAAACAGATACACAATTCAAAAGTTATAGCTTTTTAAAAAAAAAATAGTTTTTTGGAAACGTGCAAGGGAGTGATGGAGCATCAGCTGTAATTACTGGACTCGTCGGCTTATCGCAGTCCATGGAGAATTGGAGACGATGGAAGCTATAGAAACTATGTAAAAACTTTAGTATATATTTGGAGTAGCAGCTTTAGTATTACATGGTAGTAACTTATATATAAATCTTCTAACACATATTTACACATAAATTGTTACTAAAATAAAATTCTTCGAAACATATGTAAGTGGAGTCTAATTTTATTCGTCTCATCACGTAAAACATATCCGTGCAGGCGGAATTGAAAACGGATACAATATTCAAAACTTATAACAATTCAAAGAAAATATTTTCGTTTTTTGGTTTGCGTCAGCATGACATGCAGAGTAGTAGGGCTGTCGGGCGCCATGCATCACGCAAGTGGAAGTGACCGCCTGTGAGGCTCGGTCGCGCGCCTGTGAGGGACCTGGCGTCGCGCGCTACGCGTGTGCGCGACGGGTCGCGCCTTATCGGCGTCCCAAAAAAAAAGCTCTCCACCGACCTTTTCTGTGTACCCTCCCGAGGAAAAATTATTGGTGACTACTAATTTCTTCTAAATGTATTATTAATATCCCTCGAATTTAAGAGATTTTGTAAGTATATTTAAATACAAATCTATTTGCATGTTTCCAAACTAAATAATTTAGAGTTATTGATGTTTGTAGTTTTTAAGACATGATCAAATCTTGTCAACCGATATGTTTTTTTATGACAGGAGGGAGTAGTAACTAGGATTTGTAACACTGTGCCCCACACATTTTTTTGCTTTCCAAGTATAACACTCGCATATAGATTTTCTCCTTTGGTATCTCCATCATTTTTCCATAACTAGGATTTGTGTGTGTCCCTTCCAGCTTCCACAACGTTAGACATGTGACATGCCCGTGTACCTAGAAACAGTTCCTGTGTAGCAATGGAGAGGGTAGTTGGATCAGTGTAGGTGGACCTGATTTCAGTGATGCCAGTTGGATCACTGGAGGTGGGCCTCATTACAAATCAGGCCGGCCTACTGCAATGACCCAAAGAGTCGTCATCCTGTGTGCCTAGCTAACAGCACGACACCTCTTAGATTAAGATTAATAATACAGTCCTCTGCTGGCTTTTTAGACACTTATATTCTATCTATATCTATATCTATCAGCTTACTCATATAATAGTTGGTTCACCTATGACCACCTCTCTCGCATTCTTTTTTGGTTTTTATGTCTAAACTCGCTCGTTTCTCCTCTCCCTCCCCTCAGCATTCAGCCCACTTAGACTGTCTCCAATGGATGACCCAAATCAAAAATGGGTCGTGGATGGTACTGTATCAGGGCATGTTCGCTTTAACTTATCAGCTATAATCTACAGTATTTTTCTCTCACAACAAATCAGTTTCAGCCGGCTTATCAGTCGGCTTTAATACCAGTCGAACAGGCCCTGCCTCCAACAAAATATCTATATGCGAGACCCATTTTATGTTACAGCAGAGGCACAACCCAAATATGAGTATCCTCTCTCATGTAGACTCATTTATGAGTATCCTCTCTCCTGGAGACTCATTTGCAGAAATGGTTCTCTTTTGGGTCTTGTTGTTGGAGAAGATAAAAATGGGTATTGAGCCTTTTGCCTATGATGCTACCTAAACATGGAATGTATCGTGTATTTTAGGTGATGTTGTTAGAGATAGTCTTATAGCCCTTAACTGTCCTTTGCTCAGTTGCTCTAATGCCATATGAACGCAACTGTATAGTGTATCCGCATTGGAAAGATCAGTGACATAGTGTTATCCAGTTCTGTAATAAAATAATAAATAAAGAAAAAGAAGTTGTGGCAGCCACCATCCTTGACCATGCAGACAGACGTTGTTAAGCAGTGAACCGACAAGGTCACCGATGCACGAGTCCACAGTGAATCATACATGGCGCCATCGCTACAAGGGTCTTGTCGTAAGCCTGTTCAGCAGGACGTAAACGATCGTGAATTATTTATTGCTGACTGATTTGATGTGAAGAAAAAATACCATTTCAGCTTATAATCCACGATCGTATACGAGCAAACGAACATACTTTCAACTCCTCCCAAGTAGTGAAAGACACGTCCGACATGAATGGCAATCAGGAATAATCACAGAGATCAAAGTTGCCTCTTCGGTTGCTAACTAGTACAAGGAAATGGAAAAGTAATGGATAAGTGGCCAGGCAGACACCATCTTGCCCAGCCATGAACTTCTCAGATGAGATATCTTTCACCAGGAGATCTTCTACTAGTTACGATGGCAAGAAAAAATAGTAATAAATGTATAAAATAAACCTAGCATATATAGCATCAAATATCCTTTCCAGCAATCACACAGCTCAGAAAAAGATTTGTCCACACAAATCTTGCAGCTAGCCTAGCCTGCCCCAGCCAGTTGCAGCCATCTTGCATTGCACTTTGGCAGCAGGCAACATATGAGACCTAACTACAGTCTACATGCAACAGATCTGCAGATCTGGAAGCAAAACCACATTATTCCAGGGAGGAAGCATCTGCATCTCAAGCTCACCTCCATGCATGCAGGTGCAGGTGCAGGTGCAGGCAGGCATTCATTCATTGAAGCTCACATGCCACACACAGACAGGACACAGCCAATGAATGATACGAGTTTGTGATCTGACTGGCAATGCCTTTGCCCCCATATGATCGATCCATCATTGGCAGGTCAGGTTGAATTGAATTCGACATCAAGAGAAAAGGAGGAAGAAACACATAATTTCTCTTTCTGAAAACAAGCATGCACATGCACCCATTCCCATCAGTGGCCAAAATCTCTGTGCTCTCCCCCTTCAAGCACTTATTTATGGTGTGTTTAGTTCGCGAAATGAAAATTTTTAGATATCACATCGGATGTTTCGAGAATGTCGGAAGGAGTTTTCGGATACTAATAAAAATAATAATTACATAGCTCACCTGGAAACTACGAGACGAATTTATTAAGCCAAATTAATCCATCATTAGCGCATGTCAGTACTGTAGCACTTATAGCTAATCATGGACTAATTAGTCTTAAAACATTCGTCTCGCGATTTTCAACCAAACTGTACAATTAGTTTTTATTTTCGTCTATATTTAATACTTCATACATATGCCGCAAGATTCGATGTCATAGTTTGGGGTGAAAATTTTTGGGAACTAAACCAGGCCTTATATAGCCGAGCAAAGTTCATAAATTGATTGTCATACCATGTGAGGAGAAGACATAAATCAGGGATTACAGAGAGGGATCTGTCTCATTTCAGGTACTTGTCGGTGCTTGCGGTTCGGTTAAATAAACAAAACAAAGAGAAGCCAGCCACCATCAAATTCACACGTCGGCGGGCAAAAAGAGAGAAAAAAAACTTCTTCTGGACAGGCAAAGTTACACTGTGTAGGACTGCTGGATGGTCTCGATGTCAAGCCCCTTCAGCTTCACAACAGACTCCACATGCCCCTTGAGTGTGTGAAGCTCCCGCAGCCTGTAACATAACAATCATGAATCCAATACGCATCATTGTCAAGCAACTTTAAAGATGTTTCTAACTATTGCCTACCACTACCGCAAAAAGGCACTTTTCACCCCACAAAAGCATCTATCAGTAGTAATAATTCATTCATGAAAAGGAAAGGAACAGGGGTGGGCCTAACCGCGTAAAGACTAGCACACATAAGAAAGCACTAACTACTGCTCGTTGTATTCAGGAACAAAGTGGTTTGCGATCTCACCTTGCAATCTCGGCCCTCCTCTTCGCCTCCTCAGCCATCTGGTTCAGCTCATTGTACCCAGCCTTCTCTGGGAACATCTTGGCATCAGGTGCCTGTAGCCCATGGAGGGTCCTCTGTGCATGTGCCCACTTCAGCTCCCTCTCCTCCCTACCGAAGTCCTTCTTCCTTGTGAACGCAATCTACAGAACGATGATGCAAGTAAGTCACACGCTCATGGTACCCAACACTCCGATTGACACATGTGCAGCACATATTACTAGTTTATTACCCTCTGCTCAATGACAAGATCCCACGCTTTCCCGCTAAGAGCATATCTGATAAGGAACTTGATGATATCGAGCGGGAAGTAGAAGATGATGTTGTAAAGCCACACAATACCAGCCCAGCCCCACCCAATGCCTTTGATCGAAGTGAATGCCCAGTCGGCATACACAGCAATCAGTGTAGCAATCTGCAATTAAACGGGAGATTTTAGCTCAATGCAACTTAACTCCTGATGAAGCAGTTCACAAGGAAAGTGAGTAAGAGCTCACCAGCTGCGCAACCAAGAAAGCAAAGACCAGTAGAAACCCTGGGCGCTCGACAAATGACCAGCTCCGGGACCTTGTCACAAAGATGAGGGCTTGGCTGATGGTGCTGACTTGCAGGTAAACAGCAGAGGCAAGCTTTTGGAAATCGTCTTGAGCTGTCTTCTCAAGGCTTTCAACATGAAATATTTTCTGTAATATTTTCACACCAATAAGCAAAAATAAGGCCCTAAAAGTAACATTCTCTAGCCAATCCTCAGTGTTAAGAATAAAATTTTCAACTGAACTAAGATTCATCAAAATCCAAATGCAGTTAACCATTTGCAAGAATCTTACTGGGAAAAAGTTTGTCTTGTATGCAGCCCAAAAGAAGATGACAGTCATCATTGCTTGATATCCACCAAGGACAACTCCAGTTGTGAAAATTTCAGCCAGCTTCCAGCTGTCGGGTAGTGGGGATGGTTTTACACGATCCTTTGATATAGTCATTATGGTACCTATTCATCACATCAAATGGTCGAATAGCATTATAACCTTTTTGGGTTTCTACTTCAACTTCTTTCAAAGACAGAGGGAGGAAAGTACCATCATTTAGAATTGCAATGATTAGGACCATGAATGGGGGGAAATCAAATTTCCAAATGAGGGCAAGGAGCATAAATCCAAGCTGTCAAGATTAAGGGAAAAAGTGATAGTTAAACCGTCAAGCAATATTGTAACATTCTAGCAATATTGTAGGATTCATGGGAATATCACAGACGGTTTTGCTTCTGTTGAATCCAGTAGAAATTTAATCCCAAACAGAATCAGCTTGGAAGTACTGACAGACATATAAGACTTACCACAATACGAATGGTGATCGAGACAGCATAGATCTGACATAATAAAAATGCATTAGTCAATTAGCACAAGGAAAAACATAGCACAGCTGAGAGCATTTCAACTTCTAGCATACCGTGTAATTCTTCATACGCTGGAAAATAGCGCGACTAGTAAGCACAGCACTAATGATCACACTAAGTCCTGGTTCTGTGAGGACAATATCTGAAGCACTCCTTGCTGCATCAGTTGCATCGGCAACAGCAATACCGATGTCAGCTTTCTTCAGGGCTGGAGCATCATTTACTCCATCACCAGTCATTCCACAGATATGCTTCCGTGCTTGCAGACGTTTCATGATCTCATACTTATGTTCTGGAGAAAAATAATAACTCAATTAATCCAGGATAAAAAATTTATGCCTCTTCCCAACAATATTTATTCCTCCTAAACCATACCAGGGAATACACCAGCAAAACCATCGGCTTTCTCGATGAGATCATCAACAGGTAAAGCAGCAATAGACTCATCCTTGTTCTGCCCTAACAAAGCAGAAGAAGGATACATATTTGTACCCATTCCTAGACGACGTCCTGTTTCCTTTCCGATTGCCAACTGATCACCTGAACATTAGAAAATAAATCAAAACACTGGGACCAAGAGAGACAAAGAATAGTATTGTCAGTGTAATGAAGCCACCAGCCCACCACAAGGCAACAGTGTACTTCTATCAGGATATGTTCTATACTTCTATAACTGGAATACTGGATAGGATTATATCGAAGGTATAGACACTGAGAAACATTGAGCTGAATAAATAGAAAGTGTGATCATTTTGATAATATTCAGTTGGCAGTATACCAGTGATCATCTTGACATTCACACCAAGGTTGAGTGCCCTCCGAATTGTTTCAGCACTGTCATGTCTTGGAGGATCAAAAAGTGGCATGAGACCAACAAAGTGCCATGGACCACCAGGACTTTCTTTCCTCCCCTCAGGTACTTCCTACATAAGAAAAACAAAACAGTTTACCGCTAAGACAACATAGGCATAAAACTGGTGAAACTATGCAAGTGGTGCAAGTGATAGACAAATGGACCTCACATTTCTTTAAAACAAAATGGACATTTTCACCAAAAAAAAAGGACCTAAGATGCTGATATTATTCTTGTGGTCAGTGCAATGCAAATAGCAAGACAAGATAGAAGCTCCATTGTCTTCTCACCTGATATGCTACAGCAAGCGATCTAAGTCCACGCTCTGCAAATTTATCAATCACAGCATGGACCCTCCTCTCTATCTCTGACTTGTTGTGAGCCAAATGGAGAATCTGCATCCAATTTATAGAGTATATGGTGTGAGGTTATATGCATGCATTATGCAATGATAAACAAATCCGAATGTAATGCTTTCATCAGGCAATGGTGAGATATCAAGACATCACTGGTTAATTCTTGATTCTTGTTGTACCTGCTCAGGTGCACCCTTACTAACACGATACATTTTCCCATCACCGTCAATATATGTCAGTGCTGTCCTTTTGTCAGTAGGATTGAATGGCAGAAAGTGAACTTCTTGGATGCCAGCGCGTGCCTTCACGAAAACATGGACAAAGAGCCATCTCATCATAGTAAGTAATATAATCATGATTCTCTGCTTCGAGCCTGTAACAAAGCTACATACCTCTTTAGGATCAGCTAGCATCCCAACAATAGCAGTATCAATAGCATCTTGGTTTTCTGTACGAGATGCTCTAGCAGCCATGAGAATCACTTGGTCCTGAGTAATGCCCCTTTCAAAAACCTGCATTGACAAATTTAAAGTTATTTAAAACAGACATGAGAGAGCTAAGAGAATATTAGAAATAGTTGTTTTTGTCTCACCTCAACGAGGTTCTTGTCCACAGTAAGCTTGTTCAAGGTCAGAGTTCCTGTTTTATCACTGCAAAGAACATCCATGCCAGCCATCTCCTCGATTGCAGTCATTCTCTTTGTGATAGCTCCCTAGAGAAACATTATTTAAATTGTTAAATATATCAACAAAGATTCAAGGGAAACAGAAACACAATGGATATTATGATCCATATATGAACCTGTTGAGACAAACGATGGGACCCAATAGCCATAGTTACAGATAGGACTGTCGGCATGGCTATGGGGATGCCTCCAATGAGAAGGACGAGGAGGTTATCGATCCCAGGGCGGTATGCCCTGTGCTGGATAGGATACATGACAATGATCTCAACAAACATCCCCACAGCAATTGAGCAAATGCAGAAGTTCCCAATAGCCGTCAAGACCTGCACCAACCAAGTGATATAATGTAAGCAACGAAGTACATTGACAATTCAGTCCAGAATACATGCATAGGAGATAGGGTGTCCGATATTTGCCTTCTGGAAATGGCCAACTTGGTTTGTGGAGTCAACAAGGTGAGCAGCCTTTCCGAAGAAAGTGTGAACACCAGTGGCAATCACAACAGCTTCAATTTCACCTTGCTTGACCGTCGAACCAGAATAGACACCATCACCGGGACCTTTGGTGACCGGCAGTGACTCTCCAGTCAGGGCAGACTACAACGCAAGAGAAGTTATGAGGAAAAAGATCACTAGGGCTCATCAAAGGCTAAGTTATTGTAACAAGTGATGACAATGTGACGAACCTGATCGACCTTCAAAGGATCCCCCTCAAGGAGGCGTGCGTCTGCAGGTATAATGTCTCCGAGTTTAATACTGACAATGTCTCCTGGTACAAGAATGGCTGCCTCTTCCTCAGTCCATCGACCGTCACGAAGCACCTGAAGAAAGGAAAGTCAGTTCAAACTTTTTGGAAGGGCTCAGCAAACACATGAAGCCTTCCTTGGGAGCATAGCCGAACTGCATAGAGGTGTGTCACTGACAAACCTTGGCTTTAGGTGCGAGACGAGCCATGAGGGCTGCAGCAGCATTACCAGCATTGTTTTCCTCGATAAAACTGATTGTTGAGTTGATGACAAGCAGAGTTATGATACCAACAAAGTCCTGCCAATCTGGTGGCTTCCCCTGATGGCATAATCACAAGACAACCGCAGCTTAGAATACACCAACCATAAATAAAGGTACCAAAGGAAAAGAGCTTGAAAATGGAATTTGAAGCCTGTTAGTAGGTTTGTGTGTCTTACCCCTCCATTGGCAAGGGCAATGGCCATGATTGCTGCAGCCTCCATGACCCAGGAGAGTGGATTCCACATGAAGCCCAAAAACTTGAGGAATTTGCTCTCCTGCGGCCATCAAAATCCCAGCTTTAAGCAATTATTACATGTGTTTTCTCCAGCAAAGTTGGGGGAAAAAAGCACAAGTAGTAGTGACGTGAGTGAAAGCAAACCTCCTTCTCCTCGAGCTTGTTGGGGCCAAAGATTTCGAGGCGCTGCTGCGCCTGCTGAGTGGAGAGACCCTCGCGGCTGCATCTCAGATTCTCGAACACCTCCTCGAGGGGGATGTTCTCCTGCAGAGAGGAAAAGCAGCAGCGTCAGTTGAGTAGAGCAGCACAATTCCTTGGCACAACTTTTTTGAGAAAATTGCCTACTAGTACTACATGTAACGAGTAGTATGCCTCAATGTCTCTACGTCTCTCTAGGATGTAGCAATTCCTAGAGAGAACCGAAAAGAAGAAGTGATGAAGGAAGCAGATTTGAGAAACAGCTAGGTAGGTAGAGAAATGAAACATCACTATGCCAAAATGTCAGTCACCTAGAATTCGGGAATCCGGAGAACAAGGACCACAAACCAAGCATACAGGTTTTTTTTTTTTTGCTAGACTAGAGAGATGCGAATTTCGTAGAAGAGGAACGGCAATCTAGTCTAGGAAAAGGAGGCTAGAAAGGCGCAAGCTTTTTTTTTTCCCCTCTTCCCAACAAGACGTCGTGCAACAGCACACACAAAAATTCGTGGGGAAAGAAAAGGAGGAGACGCATACCAGGTCGACGGCCTCCTTGAGGACGGCCTCGAGGTTGCCCTCCTTCTCAGCCATGGGGGCGGCACCTCCTCACGGATCTCCCTCCCTCCCTCCCGCTGTCCTACTGGTGTGGTGGTGGTTCCCCCTTGCAGTTCCAGATTTATACGCAAACAGAACAAGGCGGCCGGAGGACAGCCGGGAGGGAGCTTGCTCGCTGGTGAATGTGGGTTGGTTTTCAGCCCGTGCACAGACGGATGGATGGATTCGGGCGGGTGAAAGTGCGAGGGGCGGGATGGGACGAGGTGGTGGTGGGGATGATGGACGGGGGGCGTGCGAGGAAGAAGGTGTCAGGCGTGAAAGAATGTAAGGGATGAGATCTATTGATTGCATCGGTTACATATTTATACACACATGCAACCGCACGGTACACATGCAACCGCACGGTGCCTAGCCTAATATATGCAACCACACATTGCTTAGTCTAACACTCCCCCACAGTTTTAACTGGGAGCACCGCGAACATTAAGACTGGACCTAAACTCCGTGAAGACTGATGTCGGCAGACCTTTGGTGAAGATGTCGGCGTACTGAGACGTAGTGGGAACGTGCAGGACGCGTGCTTCACCGAGGGCGACTCGCTCTCTCACGAAGTGCAAATCAATCTCAATATGCTTGGTCCGCTGATGCTGGACAGGATTGCTGGAGAGGTAAACAGCACTGATGTTATCACAATAGACCACGGTAGACGCCGAGGAAGTGGTGAAGAGCCCCCATATCTGTCATAGAGAATTCTTGGCGGAGAGCATGGATGATCCGCTGCAGAAAACTCGAAGAGGAGGCTGTAAGAACAATGTCATCAACATAGAGAAGCAAGAATGCCACATCAGTACCCCGGCTGTATATGAACAGAGAACTGTCAGTCTTCGCCCTCAACAAATCCGAGAGAAGTGATATGACGGGCGAAGCGATGATGCCAGGCTCGGGGTGCTTGCTTCAAACCGTAGAGTGACTTGTTCAACCGACACACATAATCTGGGCGGGAAGTGTCAAACAAAACCAGCAGGCTGAACACAATATACTGTCTCATTCAGGATGCCATGGAGAAATGCATTCTTCACATCAAGCTGATGATAGGCCATGAATGAGAGAGTGCCAGAGTAAGAACTGTGCGGATGGTTGCTGGTTTGAACCACTGGGCTGAAAGTCTCATCATAGTCGATACCTGGAACGCTGTGTGAAGCCGCGGAGTACCCAACGAGCTTTGTAACGGTCCAGAGAGCCATCAGACTTGAACTTGTGACGAAACACCCATTTCCCAGTAACAAGGTTGACACCGGACGGTCGAGGCAACCAGGGTCCATGTGTCATTAGCCTGCAGAGCGTCAAACTCATCCTGCATTGCACAGCGCCATGCGGGGTCAGTCAGGGCAGTCTACGGACTGAGGAAGGCACAGGGGACAGCGTTGCCGCGTGAAGGTTGAGACGGTCAACGGGCTGCCGGATGCCGTCCTTGCCGCGTGTGCGCATGCCGTGTTGTTGACGACAGGTGCTTGCTGGAGAGGAACTGTGGCGGTGGTGCGGCGGCTGGGTGCCCGGCGCCACTGGCAGCAGCCTGGGACGGACCGTCCGCAGGGGCAGTGGCACCAGGCGCGGTCGAAGCGGGGCCACCAGCAGCACCTGTGGCCGGCTCAGCTGGAGAGGAGGCGTGGCCGCCCGTAGGGACCACCCCGCGCCGTGGGCCCGCCCGTTGGTGCCGGGCCGTGGCCGCCCGTGTCCCGGGCCGTTGGCCGAGCCGTGGCCGGCCGCGCCGTGGCCCGCCCGAGTGCCAGGCCGTGGCGCCCTTGGCCGAGGTGGTGGGGTCGAGGGCCGCCCGTGGCAGAGAATCGGATGACCCCCCGGAGCAGCATCCTGTATGCCGGGGAGGGGCGGTACCTGCAAGCACAGCTCTTAGCGCCAATCGGGCGAAGAGGAATCATCAGCATCCAAAACTCCACGTGTGGTGTGGTCCTGGGGGGGAAAGAGGACAATATCGGCGGAAGGGGAAAACCGTCTCATCGAAGGTGGACATGGCGAGAGATGATGATACGGTTTGTGTGAAGATTCAAGACCACCGATAACCCTTAATGATCAGGTGAGTATCCCAGGAACACACACAGAGTGGATCGAGGTGAAAGTTTATGTGGAGCTGTGGAATGATAGGTTGGGATAGCAAGCACAGCCAAAAAAACGCGTAAGTGATCATACGTAGGCTGCGTGCCATATAGGGAAAAGAAAGGAGTGAGGCCGTCGAGGGTTTTAGTGGGGTGACGATTGAGAAGATATGTTGCAGTGTGCAAGGAGTCAGCCCAATAAACGGGAGGAAGACTAGCCTGAAAGAGAATGGAGCGCACAATATTATTTATAGTGCGAAGAATGCGCTCGGCCCGCCCGTTTTGCTGTGAAGTGTAAGGGCAGGACATGCGAAGAACGACTCCATGAGTGAGGAAGAACGTGCGGGCCGAAGAATGGTCGAATTCACGGCCGTTGTCGCACTGGACTGCCTTGATGGAGGAGCCGAACTGCGTACGCACATAGGAAAAAAAGTGAGTAATGGCACCAAACGTGTCGGATTTGAGGCGTAAAGGAAACGTCCAAGTGTAGTGTGTGCAGTCATCTAAAATAACAAGATAATATTTGTAGCCAGACACACTAACAACTGGGGATGTCCAAAGATCACAATGTATTAAATCAAAGGCGTGCGAGGCACGAGAGTTTGACATGCTAAAAGGAAGGCGCACATGGCGACCAAGCTGACAAGCGTGGCAAATATGAGTAGCATGGCGTTTATTACATGGAATAGCATTGGAACTAATGAGCGTGGACAAAGCCTCATAACCGATATGACCGAGACGACGATGCCATAGAGTGGTGGAAGATGCAGCAGCAGTGAGGGCAGTGGTGCTGGATGGCGTGAAGAACGGGTAAAGGTCGCCCGTGCTATTGCACCTGGCGATCACGCTCCGTGTCTGAAGATCCTTCACAGAAAGGCCGAAGGGATCAAACTCAATGGAACAATTATTATCAGTAGTAAAACGGCGAACTGAAATCAGATTCTTAATAATGTTTGGAGAAACTAAAACATTAGAAAGGACTAGAGGACGCCCAGTGTTCGAAAAGGAGTGTGATCCAACGGAAGTAACGGGAAGTAAGTTCCCATCACCAACAATGATAGATGAAGGATGCGATGACGAGGGAGGGTGAGAGGTGGTGAGTATACCAGCGTTGTTGACCATGTGGGAGCCAGCGCCCGAGTCAGCATACCATTCGCCCGTGCCGGGAGGGGAGAGCGTCATGGTGCTGAAGTTGCTGGCGAGCGAGGACGTGTCGAAGCTGCCTCCATGCATGGGCTGTCCACGGCTGCTGCTGCTGTGGTGGAGGCGCCCCGTAGCCGTAGCCGGATGGTGCGCCGAAGCCTTGGTGGCAGGGGCCGAAGCCCGTGGTGGAGCGGCCTGGTAGCCGTGCGGCCCTGCATGCTGACTGCTGCATTGCACGGCCCATGTACCCTGCATGCAGGCGGTCTGTCACATCGGGCCCCGGAGCGGGCGGTGGCCAGTACGCCCAGGGCTGGTACTTCTTGCGCCGGCGGGCGCTGGTGTTTGCCCAGTGCGGCGCCTGCTGCTGCCTGCCTTGCCCGCCCTGCTGCTGCTGCTTGTTTGCGTCCGCGACGGCGCTCCCGGAGCGGCCAGCCCTGGTTGCCGTTGCCTTGGCGGTGGGGTCGCGCCGCCCCTGGTTTGCGGCCAGAAGGAGCAGGGTGCCCGCCGGCAGGGGGGCGCCCAGTGCGGTGTTGGTTGGAGGCCCGTGGCCGCAAGGAGCGCCGGTGCGCCCGCGGCCGGCGTTGGGGTGCCTGCTGGAGTGACGTGCCGGCGTCGCCGGCGAAAGTCGTGTAGGTCGATTTCCTCGAGGAGCAGCAGGGTTCTCGCCTCCGAGAAGCTGGGGAACGGCTGTCGCAGCTTGATGTTCGTCACCATGGGCGGAACTTCTCGCTGAGGCCGCGCAGCAGGGTGAGGACGAGGGTGCGGTCGCCAACGGGGTCGCCAAACTCGCGAAGAGAGGCGGCCATCGTCTCGAGGCGTCGGCAGAAGTCCGTGATGGAGGATGAGCCTGCTTGACGGTGCGGAACTCGGCGGACAGCAGGAGGGCGCGCGACTCGCGCTGCCCGAGGAACTCGTCCTCCAGATGTACCCATGCGACCCGCGCGTTGGGCTCTTTCACATCGTGGACTGCTGCAGGTCGGGGTTGATGGTGCCGTAGATCCACGTGAGGACGGTGCAGTTCATCTGCAGCCACGCCGGGCGATCATCATTGACCACATCGGTGAGGACGTGATCGGTGAGGGCATATTTGCCCAAGACGACGAGGAAGAGGGCGCGCCACCGGGTGTAGTTGTTGGCGACGCGATCCAGGACGACGGGCACGAGCACCTTGATGTTGAGAACAGCGATGGCGGCGGCGTGGACGTCGGCGTACTTGGCCTCGTACTCGTCGAGGGCCTTGGCGCGGGCAGCGGCGGCCACCTCCCGGTCGCGCTGCTCCTGGGCCTCCCGGGCGGCGCGCTCGGCTGCGGTCTCCGCCATGGTTGGGGTAGAGGCAGGAAACCGGCGGCGGGCGGACGGATCGTGTCGTGGCGGCGCGGACGGACCGTGGCGGCGTGGACTGATCGTCGTGGCGGCGCGCGACGTGGCGATGGGATCGGCGGCCGGCGCGGATGGATCGGTCGGCGGCGCGATCAGAACGGCGCACGTGTGGGACTCCGGCGAGCCTTGGCCCAGCGGCGGAGGGAAGGCACGGCGCAGGGGCGCCGCGTGCGGCCGGCGAGCGCGAGGGCCCAGCGACGGCGAGGGCCCGCGTCGGTCGTGAGGACCGGCGGCGGCTAGGGTTGCGGAAGCGGGGATCGTAACCCCCTGTGATACCATGAAAGAATGTAAGGGATGAGATCTATTGATTGCATCGGTTACATATTTATACACACATGCAACCGCACGGTACACATGCAACCGCACGGTGCCTAGCCTAATATATGCAACCACACATTGCTTAGTCTAACAAGGCGACAGACAGGGGAGTGGGAGTCCACAACGGCAACACACACATGGGAATGGATTGGGATGCGATGGAATGGTATTCGCCAAGGCCAATAAAAAGAATGTGGAGTAAAAGGAAACCAAGCGGATAAAAAGGAAGGGAGAAAAACAGTAGAGCACTCTCTTGTCTGGTGGAGTAGCGAGGAAATGGCAAAAGGAAAATCCTACTGTTGCCTGTTGGACATACTAGCTTGTTCGTTTAGTTTATAAACCGTATTTTTTAAATAAATGAATAATATTTTCTTTTATAATAAATCAGCTAACAGTATTTTAGTCATGGCTTATCAGTCAAGCGAACAGGGCATATGCTGTGCAGCTGTGCTCGGTTTAGCTGTCCTATCCTCTCTAGACATCTTGCTGCACAATGGACATCCTTCAGTCCTTCGCTCATAAAGATGTCTTTTTTAACAAAGGCCTTGTTTAGATGTCATCCAAATTTTAAGTTTTTTCACTCTCTCCATCACATCAATTTTTAGCCGCTTGCATAGAGTATTAAATGTAGGTAAAAAAAAACTAATTACACAGTTTAGTTGGAAATCACGAAATGAATCTTTTGAGCCTAGTTGGTCCACGATTGGACAATATTGTCAAATAAGACGAAAATGGTACTATTCATCGGGTTCAAAAAAATTTGCAAAGTGAACAATGCCAAAGTGTGCTTTTCTCTTGTTGAGATGAGATGAGATGAGATGAGATGAGAAGCGAGGGGGGAAGGAATTCGACATGTGGCTTTTCTGCGTTTGTTTTGCACATCCCAGATACCTGCATTGCACTGTTGCAATTAACCTGTAATAATATTTACTAGCTCTGACGGCTAACGTGTGAGGCGCTCACTTGCTGGAGGCCTGGGGCACTAACAACAGCTAATCAGCCAGAGTGCCAGACCACACACCATTACGACCATTCTTTCATTATTAGACACAAAAAAAAGCTAGCTAGCTGAGCACCTCTCTCTGATTCCGTTTG